>NC_030684.2:16151003-16181929 GCF_000004195.4 Xenopus tropicalis
AACGAGAGATTACAGCCCCCTGGCATTCCAGTACCCAAGGCACAAACAGCCTCCCCCCACCCATAAATAGTGACTGTTGTGGCACTTACAGCCCCTGGCATTCACCAATGTACCCAGAGGAACAAAAGCCCCCCCCCCCAAGAAAAATAAATAGAACGACTGTCTGTTGGAACTTACAGCCCCCCTGGCATTCCCAGTACCCAGAGGAACAAACCGCCCCAGCCCAATAAATAGTGACTGTCTGTGGCACCTTAAAGCCCCCTGGCATCCCCAGTACCAGAGGACAATCAGTCTCTATTTATTTTTCTGGGGGAGCTTCTGTGGAACCTTACAGCCCCCTGGCATTCAGTACAGAGGAACAAAAACAGCCCCCCAGCCCAATAAATAGTGACTGTCTGTGGCACCTTACAGCCCCCTGCATCCCAGTACCAGAGGCAAAACAGCCCCCAGCCCAATAAATAGTGATGTCTGAGCACCTTATAGCCCCCTGGCATTCCCAGTACCCAGAGGCAAAACAGCCCCCCAGCCATAAATAGTGACTGTCTGTGCCCCTTACAGCCCCCTGCATCCCCAGTACCCAGAGGATATAAAACGCGCCCCCGCCCAGCAAAAATAGTGACTGTCTGTGGCACCTACAGCCCCTGGCATTCCCAGTACCCAGAGGCACAACAGCCCCCCAGCCAATAAATAGTGACTGTCTGTGGCACCTTACAGCCCCCCTGGCATTCCAGTACCCGGAGGGCACAAAAGCCCCCCCAGCCCAATAAATAGTGACTGTCTGTGGCACCTTACAGCCCCCCTGGCATTCCCAGTACCCAGAGACACAACAGCCCCCCCCCAGCCAAATAAATAGTGACTGTCTGTGGCACCTTACAGCCCCCCTGGCATTCCCATTACCCAGAGGAACAAACAGCCCCCCCCCCCAGAAAAATAAATAGAGACTGTCTGTGGCATCTTACAGCCCCCCTGGCATTCCCATTACCCAGAGGAACAAACAGCCCCCCCCCCCAGAAAAATAAATAGTGACTGTCTGTGGCATCTTACAGCCCCCCTGGCATTCCCAGTACCCAGAGGAACAAACAGCCCCCCCAGCCCAATAAATAGTGACTGTCTGTGGCACCTTACAGCCCTGGCATTCCCAGTACCCAGAGGACCAAACAGCCCCCCCAGCCAATAAATAGTGACGTCTTGGCACCTTACAGCCCCCTGGCATTCAAGTACCAGAGGAACAAACAGCCCCCCCCCCAGAAAATAAATAGAGACTGTCTGTGGAACCTTACAGCCCCCCTGGCATTCCCAGTACCCCAGAGGAACAAACAGCCCCCCCCCCCAGCCCAATAAATAGTGACTGTCTGTGGCACCTTACAGCCCCCCTGGCATTCCCAGTACCCAGAGGAACAATCAGCCCCCCCCAGAAAAATAAATAGAGACTGTCTGTGGCACCTTACAGCCCCCCTGGCATTCCCAGTACCCAGAGGCACAAACAGCCCCCCAGCCCAATAAATAGTGACTGTCTGTGGCACCTTACAGCCCCCCTGGCATTCCAAGTACCCAGAGGAACAAACAGCCCCCCCCCAGAAAAATAAATAGAGACTGTCTGTGGAACCTTACAGCCCCCTGGCATCCCCAGTACCCAGAGGCACAAACAGCCCCCCCCAGCCCAATAAATAGTGACTGTCTGTGGCACCTTACAGCCCCCTGGCATTCCCAGTACCCAGAGGCACAAACAGCCCCCCAGCCCAATAAATAGTGACTGTCTGTGGCACTTACCCCCTGGCATTCCCAGTACCCAGAGGAACAAACAGCCCCCCCCTGCCCAAATAAATAGTGACTGTGCTGTGGCACCTTACAGCCCCCCTGGCATTCCCCAGTACCCAGAGGCACAAACAGCCCCCCCCAGCCCAATAAATAGTGACTGTCTGTGGCACCTTACAGCCCCCCTGGCATTCCCAGTACCCAGAGGCACAAACAGCCCCCCGGCCCAATAATAGTGACTGTCTGTGGCACCTTACAGCCCCCTGGCATTCCCAGTACCCAGAGGAACAAACAGCCCCCCCAGAAAAATAAATAGAGACTGTCTGTGGAACCTTAAGCCCCCTGGCATTCCCAGTACCCAGAGGCACAAACAGCCCCCCAGCCCAATAAATAGTGACTGTCTGTGGCACCTTACAGCCCCCCTGGCATTCCCAGTACCCAGAGGCACAAACAGCCCCCGCCCAATAAATAGTGACTGTCTGTGGCACCTTACAGCCCCCCTGGCATTCCCAGTACCCAGAGGCAACAAACAGCCCCCCCCAGCCCAATAAATAGTGACTGTCTGTGGCACACTTACAGCCCCCTGGCAATTCCCAGTACCCAGAGGAAAAAACAGCCCCCCCAGCCCAATAATTAGTGACTGTCTGTGCACGCTTAAGCCCCCTGGCATTCCCGTACCCAGAGGCACAAACAGCCCCCCCCAGCCCAATAAATAGTGACTGTCTGTGGCACCTTACAAGCCCGCCCTGGCATTCCCAGTACCAGAGGCACAAACAGCCCCCCCAGCCAATAAATAGTGACTGTCTGTGGCACCCTTACAAGCCCCCCTGGCATTCCCAGTACCCAGAGCACAAACAGCCCCCCAGCCAATAAATAGTGACTGTCTGTGGCACCTTACAGCCCCCTGGCATTCCCAGTACCCAGAGTCACAAACAGCCCCCCAGCCCAATAAATAGTGACTGTCTGTGGCACCTTACAGCCCCCCTGGCATTCCCAGTACCCAGAAGGCACAAACAGCCCCCCAGGCCCAATAAATAGTGACTGGTCCTGTAGGCACTTACACGCCCCCTGGCCATTCCCAGTACCCCAGAGGCCACAAACAGCCCCCCCAGACCCAAAAATAGTGACTGGTCTGTGGCACCTTACAGCCCCCCTGGCCATTCCCAGTACCCAGAGGAAAACAGCCCCCCCAGCCCAATAAATAGTGACCTGGTCTGTGGGCACCTTACAGCCCCCCCTGGCATTCCGGAAAGTACCCCAGCAGGCACAAACAGCCCCCCAGCCCAATAAATAGTGGACTGTCCCTGTGGCACCTTACAGCCCCCTGGCATTCCCACTACCCCAGAGGGAACAAACAGGCCCCCCCCCCAGCATAATATAGTGACTGTCTGTGGCACCTTACAGCCCCCCTGGCATTCCCAGTACCCAGAGGCACAAACAGCCCCCCCAGCCCAAATAAATAGTGACTGGTCTGTGGCACCTTACAGCCCCCCTGGCATTCCCAGTACCGCCAGAGGGAACAAAACAGCCCCCCCAGCCCAATAAATAGGTGACTGTCTGTGGCACCTTACAGCCCCCCTGGCATTCCCAGTACCCAGAGGCACAAAAAGCCCCCCCCAGCCCAATAAATAGTGACTGTTCTGTGGCAACCTTACAGCCCCCTGGCATTCCAGTACCAGAGGCACAAACAGCCCCCCCCAGCCCAATAAATAGTGACTGCTGTGGCAACCTTACAAGCCCCACTGGAATCCCCAGTTACCCAGAGGAACAAACAGCCCCCCCCCTAGAAAAATAATAGTGACTGTCTTGTGCGCCACCTTACAGGGCCCCCCTGGCATTCCCCAGTACCCCAGAGGGCCCAAAAAGCCCCCCCAGCCAATAAATAGTGACTGTCTATGGCACCTTAACCAGCCCCCTGGCATTCCCAGTACCCAGGAGGAAACAAACAGCCCCCCCCAGAAAATAAATAGGACTGTCTGTGGACCTTACAAGCCCCCTGGCATCCCAGTACCCAGAGGCACAAACAGCCCCCCAGCCCAATAAATAGTGACTGTCTGTGGCACCTTACAGCCCCCCTGGCATTCCCAGTACCCAGAGGCACAAACAGCCCCCCCCAGCCCAATAAATAGTGACTGTCTGTGGCACCTTACAGCCCCCCTGGCATTCCCAGTACCCAGAGGCACAAAACAGCCCCCCCCCAGCCCAATAAATTAGTGACTGTCTGTGGCACCTTACAGCCCCCCTGGCATTCCCAGTACCCAGAGGCACAAACAGCCCCCCGCCCCAGCCCAATAAATAGTGACTGTCTGTGGCACCTTACAGCCCCCTGGCATTCCAGTACCCAGAGGCACAAACAGCCCCCCCCAGCCCAATAAATAGTGACTGTCTGTAGCACCCTTAAGCCCCCCTGGCATTCCCAGTACCCAGAGGCACAAACAGCCCCCCCCAGCCCAATAATAGTGACTGTCTGTGGCACCTTACAGCCCCCCTGGCATTCCCAGTACCCAGAGGCAGCAACAGCCCCCCCTAGCCCAATAAATAGTGACTGTCTGTGGCAACCTTACAGCCCCCCTGGCATTCCAGTACCCAGAGGCACAAACAGCCCCCCCCCCAGCCCAATAAATAGTGACTGTCTGTGGCACCTTACAGCCCCCCTGGCATTCCCAGTACCCAGAGGCACAAAACAGCCCCCCCCAGCCAATAAATAGTGACTGTCTGTGGCACCTTACAGCCCCCCTGGCATTCCAGTACCCAGAGGAACAAACAGCCCCCCAGCCCAATAAATAGTGACTGTCCTGTGGCAACCTTACAGCCCCCCTGGCATTCCCAGTACCGCAGAGGCAACAAACAGCCCCCCCAGCCCAATAAATAGTGACTGTCTGTGGCACCTTACAGCCCCCCTGGCATTCCAGTACCCAGAGGCACAAAGCAGCCCCCCCAGCCCAATAAATAGTGACTGTCTGTGGCACCTTACAGCCCCCCTGGCATTCCAGTACCCAGAGGACAAACAGCCCCCCCAGCCCAATAAATAGTGACTGTCTGTGGCACCTTACAGCCCCCCTGGCATCCCAGTACCCAGAGGAACAAACACCCCCCCCAGCCCAATAAATAGTGACTGTCTGTGGCACCTTACAGCCCCCCTGGCATTCCCAGTACCCAGAGGCACAAACAGCCCCCCCAGCCCAATAAATAGTGACTGTCTGTGGCACCTTACAGCCCCCCTGGCATTCCCAGTACCCAGAGGCACAAACAGCCCCCCCAGCCCAATAAATAGTGACTGTCTGTGGCACCTTACAGCCCCCCTGGCATTCCCAGTACCCAGAGGAACAAACAGCCCCCCCAGCCCAATAAATAGTGACTGTCTGTGGCACCTTACAGCCCCCCTGGCATTCCCAGTACCCAGAGGCACAAACAGCCCCCCCAGCCCAATAAATAGTGACTGTCTGTGGCACCTTACAGCCCCCCTGGCATTCCCAGTACCCAGAGGAACAAACAGCCCCCCCCAGCCAATAAATAGTGACTGTCTGTGGCACCTTACAGCCCCCCTGGCATTCCCAGTACCCAGAGGCACAAACAGCCCCCCCCAGCCCAATAAAATAGTGACTGTCTGTGGCACCTTAAAGCCCCCCTGGCATTCCCAGTACCCAGAGGCACAAACAGCCCCCCCAGCCCAATAAATAGTGACTGTCTGTGGCATCCTTAAACCCCCCTGGCATTCCCAGTACCCAGAGGCACAAAGCAGCCCCCCAGCCCAATAAATAGTGACTGTCTGTGGCATCCTTACAAGCCCCCCTGGCATTCCCAGTACCCAGAGGCACAAACAGCCCCCCCCAGCCCAATAAATAGTGACTGTCTGTGGCACCTTACAGCCCCCCTGGCATTCCCAGTACCCAGAGGCACAAACAGCCCCCCAGCCCAATAAATAGTGACTGTCTGTGGCACCTTACAGCCCCCCTGGCATTCCCAGTACCCAGAGGAACAAACAGCCCCCCCCCAGAAAAATAAATAGTGACTGTCTGTGGCACCTTACAGCCCCCCTGGCATTCCAGTACCCAGAGGCACAAACAGCCCCCCCCCAGCCCAATAAATAGTGACTGTCTGTGGCACCTTACAGCCCCCCTGGCATTCCCAGTACCCAGAGGCACAAACAGGCCCCCCCAGCCCAATAAATAGTGACTGTCTGTGGCACCTTACAGCCCCCCTGGCATTCCCCAGTACCCAGAGGCACAAACAGCCCCCCCCAGCCCAATAAATAGTGACTGTCTGTGGCACCTTACAGGCCCCCCTGGCATTCCCAGTACCCAGAGGCACAAACAGCCCCCCCCAGCCCAATAAATAGTGACTGTCTGTGGCACCTTACAGCCCCCCTGGCATTCCCAGTACCCAGAGGCACAAACAGCCCCCCCCAGCCCAATAAATAGTGACTGTCTGTGGCACCTTACAGCCCCCTGGCATTCCCAGTACCCAGAGGCACAAACAGCCCCCCCAGCCCAATAAATAGTGACTGTCTGTGGCACCTTACAGCCCCCCCTGGCATTCCCAGTACCCAGAGGCACAAACAGCCCCCCCAGCCCAATAAATAGTGACTGTCTGTGGCACCTTACAGCCCCCCTGGCATTCCCAGTACCCAGAGGCACAAACAGCCCCCCCCAGCCCAATAAATAGTGACTGTCTGTGCACCTTCCAGCCCCCCTGGCATTCCCAGTACCCAGAGGCACAACAGCCCCCCCCCCAGCCCAATAAATAGTGACTGTCTGTGGCCACCTTACAGGCCCCCTGGCATTCCCAGTAACCCAGAGCACAAACAGCCCCCCCAGCCCAATAAATAGTGACTGTCTGTGGCACCTTACAGCCCCCCTGGCATTCCCAGTACCCAGAGGCACAAACAGCCCCCCCGCCCAGCCCAAATAAATAGTGACTGACTGTGGCACCTTACAGCCCCCTGGCATTCCCAGTACCAGAGGCACAAACAGCCCCCCCCAGCCCAATAAATAGTGACTGTCTGTGGCACCTTACAGCCCCCCTGGCATTCCCAGTACCCAGAGGCACAAACAGCCCCCCCCCCCCAGCCCAATAAATAGTGGACTGTCTGTGGCACCTTACAGCCCCCCTGGCATTCCCAGTACCCAGAGGCACAAACAGCCCCCCCCCAGCCCAATAAATAGTGCACTGTCTGTGGCACCTTACAGCCCCCTGGCATTCCAGTACCCAGAGGCACAAACAGCCCCCCCAGCCCCAATAAATAGTGACTGTCTGTGGCACCTTACAGCCCCCCTGGCATTCCCAGTACCCAGAGGCACAAACAGCCCCCCCAGCCCAATAAATAGTGACTGTCTGTGGCAACCTTACAGCCCCCCTGGCATTCCCAGTACCCAGAGGCACAAACAGCCCCCCAGCCCAATAAATAGTGACTGTCTGTGGCACCTTACAGCCCCCCTGGCATTCCCAGTACCCAGAGGCACAAACAGCCCCCCCCAGCCCAATAAATAGTGACTGTCTGTGGCACCTTACAGCCCCCTGGCATTCCCAGTACCCAGAGGCACAAACAGCCCCCCCAGCCCAATAAATAGTGACTGTCTGTGGCACCTTACAGCCCCCCTGGCATTCCCAGTACCCAGAGGCACAAACAGCCCCCCCAGCCCAATAAATAGTGACTGTCTGTGGCACCTTACAGCCCCCCTGGCATTCCCAGTACCCAGAGGCAACAAACAGCCCCCCCCAGCCCAATAAATAGTGACTGTCTGTGGCACCTTCACAGCCCCCCTGGGCATTCCCAGTACCCAGAGGCACAAACAGCCCCCCAGCCCAATAAATAGTGACTGTCTGTGGCACCTTACAGCCCCCCTGGCATTCCCAGTACCCAGAGGCACAAACAGCCCCCCCCAGCCCAATAAATAGTGACTGTCTGTGGCACCTTACAGCCCCCCTGGCATTCCCAGTACCCAGAGGCACAAACAGCCCCCCCAGCCCAATAAATAGTGACTGTCTGTGGCACCTTACAGCCCCCTGGCATTCCCAGTACCCAGAGGCACAAACAGCCCCCCAGCCCAATAAATAGTGACTGTCTGTGGCACCTTACAGCCCCCTGGCATTCCCAGTACCCAGAGGCACAAACAGCCCCCCCAGCCCAATAAATAGTGACTGTCTGTGGCACCTTACAGCCCCCCTGGCATTCCCAGTACCCAGAGGCACAAACAGCCCCCCCAGCCCAATAAATAGTGACTGTCTGTGGCACCTTACAGCCCCCTGGCATTCCCAGTACCCAGAGGCACAAACAGCCCCCCCAGCCCAATAAATAGTGACTGTCTGTGGCACCTTACAGCCCCCCTGGCATTCCCAGTACCCAGAGGAACAAACAGCCCCCCCAGCCCAATAAATAGTGACTGTCTGTGGCACCTTACAGCCCCCTGGCATTCCCAGTACCCAGAGGCACAAACAGCCCCCCCAGCCAATAAATAGTGACTGTCTGTGGCACCTTACAGCCCCCCTGGCATTCCCAGTACCCAGAGGAACAAACAGCCCCCCCCAGCCCAATAAATAGTGACTGTCTGTGGCACCTTACAGCCCCCTGGCATTCCCAGTACCCAGAGGAACAAACAGCCCCCCCCAGCCCAATAAATAGTGACTGTCTGTGGCACCTTACAGCCCCCCTGGCATTCCCAGTACCCAGAGGCACAAACAGCCCCCCCAGCCCAATAAATAGTGACTGTCTGTGGCACCTTACAGCCCCCCTGGCATTCCCAGTACCCAGAGGCACAAACAGCCCCCCCCAGCCCAATAAATAGTGACTGTCTGTGGCACCTTACAGCCCCCCTGGCATTCCAGTCCCCAGAGGAACAAACAGCCCCCCCAGCCCAATAAATAGTGACTGTCTGTGGCACCTTACAGCCCCCCTGGCATTCCCAGTACCCAGAGGCACAAACAGCCCCCCCAGCCCAATAAATAGTGACTGTCTGTGGCACCTTACAGCCCCCCTGGCATTCCCAGTACCCAGAGGAAAAACAGCCCCCCCCAGCCCAATAAATAGTGACTGTCTGTGGCACCTTACAGCCCCCCTGGCATTCCCAGTACCCAGAGGAACAAACAGCCCCCCCAGCCCAATAAATAGTGACTGTCTGTGGCACCTTACAGCCCCCCTGGCATTCCCAGTACCCAGAGGCACAAACAGCCCCCCCAGCCCATAAATAGTGACTGTCTGTGGCACCTTACAGCGCCCCCTGGCATTCCCAGTACCCAGAGGAACAAACAGCCCCCCAGCCCAATAATAGTGACTGTCTGTGGCACCTTACAGCCCCCCTGGCATTCCCAGTACCCAGAGGCACAAACAGCCCCCCCCAGCCCAATAAATAGTGACTGTCTGTGGCACCTTACAGCCCCCCTGGCATTCCCAGTACCCAGAGGCACAAACAGCCCCCCCCAGCCCAATAAATAGTGACTGTCTGTGGCACCTTACAGCCCCCCTGGCATTCCCAGTACCCAGAGGCACAAACAGCCCCCCCAGCCCAATAAATAGTGACTGTCTGTGGCACCTTACAGCCCCCCTGGCATTCCCAGTACCCAGAGGCACAAACAGCCCCCCCAGCCCAATAAATAGTGACTGTCTGTGGCACCTTACAGCCCCCCTGGCATTCCCAGTACCCAGAGGCACAAACAGCCCCCCCAGCCCAATAAATAGTGACTGTCTGTGGCACCTTACAGCCCCCTGGCATTCCCAGTACCCAGAGGCACAAACAGCCCCCCCCAGCCCAATAAATAGTGACTGTCTGTGGCACCTTACAGCCCCCCTGGCATTCCCAGTACCCAGAGGCACAAACAGCCCCCCCCAGCCCAATAAATAGTGACTGTCTGTGGCACCTTACAGCCCCCCTGGCATTCCCAGTACCCAGAGGCAACAAACAGCCCCCCCAGCCCAATAAATAGTGACTGTCTGTGGCACCTTACAGCCCCCTGGCATTCCCAGTACCCAGAGGCACAAACAGCCCCCCCAGCCCAATAAATAGTGACTGTCTGTGGCACCTTACAGCCCCCCTGGCATTCCCAGTACCCAGAGGCACAAACAGCCCCCCCCCAGCCCAATAAATAGTGACTGTCTGTGGCACCTTACAGCCCCCCTGGCATTCCCAGTACCCAGAGGCACAAACAGCCCCCCCCAGCCCAATAAATAGTGACTGTCTGTGGCACCTTACAGCCCCCCTGGCATTCCCAGTACCCAGAGGCACAAACAGCCCCCCCCCAGCCCAATAAATAGTGACTGTCTGTGGCACCTTACAGCCCCCCTGGCATTCCCAGTACCCAGAGGCACAAACAGCCCCCCCAGCCCAATAAATAGTGACTGTCTGTGGCACCTTACAGCCCCCCTGGCATTCCCAGTACCCAGAGGCACAAACAGCCCCCCCAGCCCAATAAATAGTGACTGTCTGTGGCACCTTACAGCCCCCCTGGCATTCCCAGTACCCAGAGGAACAAACAGCCCCCCCCCAGCCCAATAAATAGTGACTGTCTGTGGCACCTTACAGCCCCCCTGGCATTCCCAGTACCCAGAGGCACAAACAGCCCCCCCAGCCCAATAAATAGTGACTGTCTGTGGCACCTTACAGCCCCCCTGGCATTCCCAGTACCCAGAGGCACAAACAGCCCCCCCCAGCCCAATAAATAGTGACTGTCTGTGGCACCTTACAGCCCCCCTGGCATTCCCAGTACCCAGAGGCACAAACAGCCCCCCCAGCCCAATAAATAGTGACTGTCTGTGGCACCTTACAGCCCCCCTGGCATTCCCAGTACCCAGAGGACAAACAGCCCCCCCCAGCCCAATAAATAGTGACTGTCTGTGGCACCTTACAGCCCCCCTGGCATTCCCAGTACCCCAGAGGCACAAACAGCCCCCCCCAGCCCAATAAATAGTGACTGTCTGTGGCACCTTACAGCCCCCCTGGCATTCCCAGTACCCAGAGGCACAAACAGCCCCCCCCAGCCCAATAAATAGTGACTGTCTGTGGCACCTTACAGCCCCCCTGGCATTCCCAGTACCCAGAGGCACAAACAGCCCCCCCAGCCCAATAAATAGTGACTGTCTGTGGCACCTTACAGCCCCCTGGCATTCCCAGTACCCAGAGGCACAAACAGCCCCCCCAGCCCAATAAATAGTGACTGTCTGTGGCACCTTACAGCCCCCCTGGCATTCCCAGTACCCAGAGGCACAAACAGCCCCCCCAGCCCAATAAATAGTGACTGTCTGTGGCACCTTACAGCCCCCCTGGCATTCCCAGTACCCAGAGGCACAAACAGCCCCCCCAGCCCAATAAATAGTGACTGTCTGTGGCACCTTACAGCCCCCCTGGCATTCCCAGTACCCAGAGGCACAAACAGCCCCCCCAGCCCAATAAATAGTGACTGTCTGTGGCACCTTACAGCCCCCCTGGCATTCCCAGTACCCAGAGGCACAAACAGCCCCCCCCAGCCCAATAAATAGTGACTGTCTGTGGCACCTTACAGCCCCCCTGGCATTCCCAGTACCCAGAGGCACAAACAGCCCCCCAGCCCAATAAATAGTGACTGTCTGTGGCACCTTACAGCCCCCCTGGCATTCCCAGTACCCAGAGGCACAAACAGCCCCCCCCAGCCCAATAAATAGTGACTGTCTGTGGCACCTTACAGCCCCCCTGGCATTCCCAGTACCCAGAGGAACAAACAGCCCCCCCCCAGCCCAATAAATAGTGACTGTCTGTGGCACCTTACAGCCCCCCTGGCATTCCCAGTACCCAGAGGAACAAACAGCCCCCCCCAGCCCAATAAATAGTGACTGTCTGTGGCACCTTACAGCCCCCCTGGCATTCCCAGTACCCAGAGGCACAAACAGCCCCCCCCAGCCCAATAAATAGTGACTGTCTGTGGCACCTTACAGCCCCCCTGGCATTCCCAGTACCCAGAGGCAACAAACAGCCCCCCCAGCCCAATAAATAGTGACTGTCTGTGGCACCTTACAGCCCCCCTGGCATTCCCAGTACCCAGAGGCAAAAAACAGCCCCCCCAGCCCAATAAATAGTGACTGTCTGTGGCACCTTACAGCCCCCCTGGCATTCCCAGTACCCAGAGGCACAAACAGCCCCCCCCAGCCCCAATAAATAGTGACTGTCTGTGGCACCTTACAGCCCCCCTGGCATTCCCAGTACCAGAGGCACAAACAGCCCCCCCAGCCCAATAAATAGTGACTGTCTGTGGCACCTTACAGCCCCCCTGGCATTCCCAGTACCCAGAGGCACAAACAGCCCCCCCCTAGCCCAATAAATAGTGACTGTCTGTGGCACCTTACAGCCCCCCTGGCATTCCCAGTACCCAGAGGCACAAACAGCCCCCCCCCAGCCCAATAAATAGTGACTGTCTGTGGCACCTTACAGCCCCCCTGCATTCCCAGTACCCAGAGGCACAAACAGCCCCCCCCCAGCCCAATAAATAGTGACTGTCTGTGGCACCTTACAGCCCCCCTGGCATTCCAGTACCCAGAGGCACAAACAGCCCCCCCCAGCCCAATAAATAGTGACTGTCTGTGGCACCTTACAGCCCCCCTGGCATCCCAGTACCCAGAGGCACAAACAGCCCCCCCAGCCCAATAAATAGTGACTGTCTGTGGCACCTTACAGCCCCCCTGGCATTCCCAGTACCCAGAGGCACAAACAAGCCCCCCCCAGCCCAATAAATAGTGACTGTCTGTGGCACCTTACAGCCCCCCTGGCATTCCCAGTACCCAGAGGCACAAACAGCCCCCCCCCAGCCCAATAAATAGTGACTGTCTGTGGCACCTTACAGCCCCCCTGGCATTCCCAGTACCCAGAGGCACAAACAGCCCCCCCAGCCCAATAAATAGTGACTGTCTGTGGCACCTTAAAGCCCCCCCTGGCATTCCCAGTACCCAGAGGCACAAACAGCCCCCCCCAGCCCAATAAATAGTGACTGTCTGTGGCACCTTACAGCCCCCCTGGCATTCCCCAGTACCCAAGAGGCACAAACAGCCCCCCCCAGCCCAATAAATAGTGACTGTCTGTGGCACCTTACAGCCCCCCTGGCATTCCCAGTACCCAGAGGCAACAAACAGCCCCCCCAGCCCAATAAATAGTGACTGTCTGTGGCACCTTACAGCCCCCCTGGCATTCCCAGTACCCAGAGGCACAAACAGCCCCCCCCCCAGCCCAATAAATAGTGGACTGTCTGTGGCACCTTACAGCCCCCTGGCATTCCCAGTACCCAGAGGCACAAACAGCCCCCCCAGCCCAATAAATAGTGACTGTCTGTGGCACCTTACAGCCCCCCTGGCATTTCCCAGTACCAGAGGAACAAACAGCCCCCCCCAGCCCAATAAATAGTGACTGTCTGTGGCACCTTACAGCCCCCCTGGCATTCCCAGTACCCAGAGGCACAAACAGCCCCCCCCAGCCCAATAAATAGTGACTGTCTGTGGCACCTTACAGCCCCCTGGCATTCCCAGTACCCAGAGGCACAAACAGCCCCCCCCAGCCCAATAAATAGTGACTGTCTGTGGCACCTTACAGCCCCCCTGGCATTCCCAGTACCCAGAGGCACAAACAGCCCCCCCAGCCCAATAAATAGTGACTGTCTGTGGCACCTTACAGCCCCCCTGGCATTCCCAGTACCCAGAGGCACAAACAGCCCCCCCAGCCCAATAAATAGTGACTGTCTGTGGCACCTTACAGCCCCCCTGGCATTCCCAGTACCCAGAGGCACAAACAGCCCCCCCAGCCCAATAAATAGTGACTGTCTGTGGCACCTTACAGCCCCCCTGGCATTCCAGTACCCAGAGGCACAAACAGCCCCCCCAGCCCAATAAATAGTGACTGTCTGTGGCACCTTACAGCCCCCTGGCATTCCCAGTACCAGAGGCACAAACAGCCCCCCCAGCCCAATAAATAGTGACTGTCTGTGGCACTTACAGCCCCCCTGGCATTCCAGTACCCAGAGGCACAAACAGCCCCCCCAGCCAATAAATAGTGACTGTCTGTGGCACCTTACAGCCCCCCTGGCATCCCAGTACCCAGAGGACAAACAGCCCCCCCAGCCCAATAAATAGTGACTGTCTGTGGCACCTTACAGCCCCCCTGGCATTCCCAGTACCCAGAGGCACAAACAGCCCCCCCCCCAGCCCAATAAATAGTGACTGTCTGTGGCACCTTACAGCCCCCCTGGCATTCCCAGTACCCAGAGGCACAAACAGCCCCCCCCAGCCCAATAAATAGTGACTGTCTGTGGCACCTTACAGCCCCCCTGGCATTTCCAGTACCCAGAGGCAACAAACAGCCCCCCCAGCCCAATAAATAGTGACTGTCTGTGGCACCTTACAGCCCCCCTGGCATTCCCAGTACCCAGAGGCACAAACAGCCCCCCCAGCCCAATAAATAGTGACTGTCTGTGGCACCTTACAGCCCCCCTGGCATTCCCAGTACCCAGAGGCACAAACAGCCCCCCCCAGCCCAATAAATAGTGACTGTCTGTGGCACCTTACAGCCCCCCTGGCATTCCCAGTACCCAGAGGCACAAACAGCCCCCCCCAGCCCAATAAATAGTGACTGTCTGTGGCACCTTACAGCCCCCCTGGCATTCCCAGTACCCAGAGGCACAAACAGCCCCCCCCAGCCCAATAAATAGTGACTGTCTGTGGCACCTTACAGCCCCCCTGGCATTCCCAGTACCCAGAGGAACAAACAGCCCCCCCCAGCCCAATAAATAGTGACTGTCTGTGGCACCTTACAGCCCCCCTGGCATTCCCAGTACCCAGAGGCACAAACAGCCCCCCCCCAGCCCAATAAATAGTGACTGTCTGTGGCACCTTACAGCCCCCCTGGCATTCCCAGTACCCAGAGGCACAAACAGCCCCCCCCAGCCCAATAAATAGTGACTGTCTGTGGCACCTTACAGCCCCCTGGCATTCCCAGTACCCAGAGGCACAAACAGCCCCCCCCAGCCCAATAAATAGTGACTGTCTGTGGCACCTTACAGCCCCCCTGGCATTCCCAGTACCCAGAGGCACAAACAGCCCCCCCCAGCCCAATAAATAGTGACTGTCTGTGGCACCTTACAGCCCCCCTGGCATTCCCAGTACCCAGAGGCACAAACAGCCCCCCCAGCCCAATAAATAGTGACTGTCTGTGGCACCTTACAGCCCCCCTGGCATTCCCAGTACCCAGAGGCACAAACAGCCCCCCCAGCCCAATAAATAGTGACTGTCTGTGGCACCTTACAGCCCCCCTGGCATTCCCAGTACCCAGAGGCACAAACAGCCCCCCCAGCCCAATAAATAGTGACTGTCTGTGGCACCTTACAGCCCCCGGCATTCCCAGTACCCAGAGGCACAAACAGCCCCCCCAGCCCAATAAATAGTGACTGTCTGTGGCACCTTACAGCCCCCCTGGCATTCCCAGTACCCAGAGGCACAAACAACCCCCCCAGCCCAATAAATAGTGACTGTCTGTGGCACCTTACAGCCCCCCTGGCATTCCCAGTACCCAGAGGCACAAACAGCCCCCCCAGCCCAATAAATAGTGACTGTCTGTGGCACCTTACAGCCCCCCTGGCATTCCCAGTACCCAGAGGCACAAACAGCCCCCCCAGCCCAATAAATAGTGACTGTCTGTGGCACCTTACAGCCCCCCTGGCATTCCAGTACCCAGAGGCACAAACAGCCCCCCCCCTGTCACTTACAGCCCCCCTGGCATTCCCAGTACCCAGAGGACAAACAGCCCCCCCCTGTGGCACCTTACAGCCCCCTGGCATTCCCAGTACCCAGAGGCACAAACAGCCCCCCCAGCCCAATAAATAGTGACTGTCTGTGGCACCTTACAGCCCCCCTGGCATTCCCAGTACCCAGAGGCACAAACAGCCCCCCCCAGCCCAATAAATAGTGACTGTCTGTGGCACCTTACAGCCCCCCTGGCATTCCCAGTACCCAGAGGCACAAACAGCCCCCCCCAGCCCAATAAATAGTGACTGTCTGTGGCACCTTACAGCCCCCCTGGCATTCCCAGTACCCAGAGGCACAAACAGCCCCCCCCCAGCCCAATAAATAGTGACTGTCTGTGGCACCTTACAGCCCCCCTGGCATTCCCAGTACCCAGAGGCACAAACAGCCCCCCCCCAGCCCAATAAATAGTGACTGTCTGTGGCACCTTACAGCCCCCCTGGCATTCCCAGTACCCAGAGGCACAAACAGCCCCCCCCCCAGCCCAATAAATAGTGACTGTCTGTGGCACCTTACAGCCCCCCTGGCATTCCCAGTACCCAGAGGCACAAACAGCCCCCCCAGCCCAATAAATAGTGACTGTCTGTGGCACCTTACAGCCCCCCTGGCATTCCAGTACCCAGAGGCACAAACAGCCCCCCCAGCCCAATAAATAGTGACTGTCTGTGGCACCTTACAGCCCCCTGGCATTCCCAGTACCCAGAGGCACAAACAGCCCCCCCAGCCCAATAAATAGTGACTGTCTGTGGCACCTTACAGCCCCCCTGGCATTCCCAGTACCCAGAGGCACAAAACAGCCCCCCAGCCCAATAAATAGTGACTGTCTGTGGCACCTTACAGCCCCCCTGGCATTCCCAGTACCCAGAGGCACAAACAGCCCCCCCAGCCCAATAAATAGTGACTGTCTGTGGCACCTTACAGCCCCCCTGGCATTCCCAGTACCCAGAGGCACAAACAGCCCCCCCCAGCCCAATAAATAGTGACTGTCTGTGGCACCTTACAGCCCCCCTGGCATTCCCAGTACCCAGAGGCACAAACAGCCCCCCCCCAGCCCAATAAATAGTGACTGTCTGTGGCACCTTACAGCCCCCCTGGCATTCCCAGTACCCAGAGGCACAAACAGCCCCCCCCAGCCCAATAAATAGTGACTGTCTGTGGCACCTTAAAGCCCCCCTGGCATTCCCAGTACCCAGAGGCACAAAACAGCCCCCCAGCCCAATAAATAGTGACTGTCTGTGGCACCTTACAGCCCCCCTGGCATTCCCAGTACCCAGAGGCACAAACAGCCCCCCCCAGCCCAATAAATAGTGACTGTCTGTGGCACCTTACAGCCCCCCTGGCATTCCCAGTACCCAGAGGCACAAACAGCCCCCCCCCAGCCCAATAAATAGTGACTGTCTGTGGCACCTTACAGCCCCCCTGGCATTCCCAGTACCCAGAGGCACAAACAGCCCCCCCAGCCCAATAAATAGTGACTGTCTGTGGCACCTTACAGCCCCCCTGGCATTCCCAGTACCCAGAGGCACAAACAGCCCCCCCAGCCCAATAAATAGTGACTGTCTGTGGCACCTTACAGCCCCCCTGGCATTCCCAGTACCCAGAGGCACAAACAGCCCCCCCAGCCCAATAAATAGTGACTGTCTGTGGCACCTTACAGCCCCCCTGGCATTCCCAGTACCCAGAGGCACAAACAGCCCCCCCCCAGCCCAATAAATAGTGGACTGTCTGTGGCACCTTACAGCCCCCCTGGCATTCCCAGTACCCAGAGGCACAAACAGCCCCCCCCAGCCCAATAAATAGTGACTGTCTGTGGCACCTTACAGCCCCCCTGGCATTCCCAGTACCCAGAGGCACAAACAGCCCCCCCAGCCCAATAAATAGTGACTGTCTGTGGCACCTTACAGCCCCCCCTGGCATTCCCAGTACCCAGAGGCACAAACAGCCCCCCCAGCCCAATAAATAGTGACTGTCTGTGCACCTTACAGCCCCCCTGGCATTCCAGTACCCAGAGGCACAAACAGCCCCCCCAGCCCAATAAATAGTGACTGTCTGTGGCACCTTACAGCCCCCCTGGCATTCCCAGTACCCAGAGGCACAAACAGCCCCCCCAGCCCAATAAATAGTGACTGTCTGTGGCACCTTACAGCCCCCCTGGCATTCCCAGTACCCAGAGGCACAAACAGCCCCCCCCAGCCCAATAAATAGTGACTGTCTGTGGCACCTTACAGCCCCCCTGGCATTCCCAGTACCCAGAGGCACAAACAGCCCCCCCAGCCCAATAAATAGTGACTGTCTGTGGCACCTTACAGCCCCCCTGGCATTCCCAGTACCCAGAGGCACAAACAGCCCCCCCCAGCCCAATAAATAGTGACTGTCTGTGGCACCTTACAGCCCCCTGGCATTCCCAGTACCCAGAGGCACAAACAGCCCCCCCCAGCCCAATAAATAGTGACTGTCTGTGGCACCTTACAGCCCCCCTGGCATTCCCAGTACCAGAGGCACAAACAGCCCCCCCAGCCAATAAATAGTGACTGTCTGTGGCACCTTACAGCCCCCCTGGCATTCCCAGTACCCAGAGGCACAAAACAGCCCCCCCGACAATAAATAGTGACTGTCTGTGGCCACCCGTTACAGCCCCGATGGCCATTCCCAGTAACCGCAGAGGCACAAACAGCCCCCCCCCAGCCAATAAATAGTAACTGTCTCTGGACCTTACAGCCCCCCTGGCATTCCCAGTACTCCCAGCAGGCCATCAAACAGCCCCCCCCAGCCCAATTTAAATAGTGACTGTCTGTGGCCACCTTACAGCCCCTGGCATTCCCAGTACCCAGAGACACAACAGCCCCCAACATATTTTTTAAACTCTCAACAGCAGAAGGAAATCCAATAAGAATTCTGCTTGCTTTGTGTGCTCCTTGGTCTTTTGTTCAAGGGATCAGTTCTGGAGGCATTAAATCATATTTTCTATCACTGGGCACCCAAAAAGCACAATATCTGCCCTCTGATTTCCCAAGGTAAATTCAGAGCAAGCCAATATTCAACACTGATCTCCCTAGGTTAGATAGCAGCAAGATGGCTGAAGTAGAGCTAATCTGATTGGAGAATCTCCCTGCATGTGTAATTCTGATGGGCCGCCTACATTGGAGAGCAGGGGGTATAATGGGAGAAACACAGTGCAATCCTCTAGCTACCCATGCTCTAAGGACCATCATGATCCCCATATTACCTAAGGAAATGTTACATAAGCTTAGTTTTCTCTTGCCAGGCTCACGTTGGACCCTTCTACCCTAGTCATGGCACGTCCTTCATCTCCGGAGCCCCTGCTGCCGGACCCTACTGTCCATTATACTGGTTTCACCCCTCGTGGCCAACACAGGATTCTTCAACAAAGTCCTTCCATCACAGAGGCCAAGATGGACATGCTGAGAAAAGTGCAGCCCCCCTCAAAGACCAACGTATCTATCTGTCCCACCCCCGGGTACCTACTGTGGCTGGAAATCAGTCGACTGCCCCCGCTCTTGCCACTGCGCCCCCGACAAACCCTACGACAGTGCTGTGTGGAGGCAGCTAACCGACACCCCCCAGGGTGCCTCGCCCACAGGTCCAATACCGTCTCCCTCCCGAATGGAGGACAACACATGGCAGAAGTTTGTACTGTGCCGCAGCTCCTGGAAACGAGAGAGGGGATCTCCAAGGCTGAGACTGCTCACCCAGTCTAGAGTGCCCCCTATGGTTACTCAAGGAAACATCATTCCACCTAAGAGGTGAGGGGTAAAGCACTAGCACTGTCTTTGGGAAGAGATGGTAGAGGTACTAAGAGCTTACAACTGTCCCCAATCTGAGCTGTCTCTGATCCTACTTAAGGTCCCCATACACCTTCAGATCCGCTCGCATGGCAATGTCACCAAGTGAGCGGATCTTCTCCCGATATACCCACCTATCGGGAGAATCCAGGCTAATTTGGTCATTTGGCCCTGGGGCCAAAGATCCAATTATAACGACGGGTATAGGCAATGTCGGTCCGGGGACCGCATCAACGAGCCAATGCGGTCCCCGATCCAACTAGATTTTCTAACCTACCCGTCGTTAGTGCCCATACACGGCCTGATTAGCTGCCGAGTCGGTCTAAGGGACCCATATTGGCAGCTACAATCGGCCCGTGTATAGGGCACCTTTATTAGGGAAGATATGACCAGCACTCCACCCTTTATATACGCATTACAGCATACCTACATTGGACTCTTTATGCCCCCTAGCTCTGCCACATAGGTATTGCAAAACAAATTACATATACAAGATAATCATCCAATAAGAATACTCCCTACCATTGCTACATCTTTATTTAACATAGGGAGATTACTCTCCCATCATACTTTAGTCAAGGGACCCCCAACCTTTCTTACTCGTGAGCCACAGTCAAATGTAAAAAGACTTGGAGAGCAACACAAGCACCATAACAGTTCATGGAGGAGCCAAATAATGGCTGTGATTGGCTATTAGGCAGCCTCTATGCACCCTATCAGCTTACAGGGGGCTTTATTTGGTAGGAAATTTTGTTTTTATTCAACCAAAACTTGCCCCCAAGTCAGGAATTCAAAAATAACTCCCTGGTTTGGGGGCGCTGAGAGCAACATCCAAGGGGTTGGGGAGCAACATGTTGCCCGGAGCCACTGGTTGGGGATCACTGCTTTAGACAATGAGTTTGTGAAGCACTGTCATGGGAGGTTCATTTCCCCTTTAATATCACATGGGTGACTGACTATTCTGCTGCTAGCAGAGGCCTTCAAGCCATTACACCTTCTGGTATAAACACCGTGTGGGATAAACCAACCGGTTACTATATACCGAATTGCCCATGTGTTTACCCAGTTGCCCATTGGTAGCGTTTAATACAGGTATATATTAACTTTCTGCTTTGCTCCTGGGCAGGAACGCTAAACAGAGGTCCATAGATGGATTTGGTCCTTCAACGCTTGATTCCATCCCAGAGGCACCAGATCTACCCAGCAACCTGCACCAACCGAATAAACCCCACAATATCTCCCTTCTGGGAAACTCTCCTAATAGGACAATGATCCTGCAGAGGTACAAGGAGCTGCAGGGCTCAGTGAGGAGTGTGGTGCCCAACAACAGCAGGATGCCAACCCCTGGAGAGTTGCCCCAGGGCATCGTAAGGTGACAAGCTGTGACATAGAACAGAGGTCCACAACCACCGGGCCGAGGACTGTGCTGAACCGGCCACCTCTGGTACCAATTACCTTTGATCCCAACTCCATGACAACTACTATGTGAAGCCCAGGGAGCTTTCTACTGATCACCGTCTACAGCAGCGGGTCACAACCTGTGGGTCGGGACCCCCTTGGGGGTGGAATTACACTTTCACAGGGGTGGCCTAATACCATAAAACACATATTCCCGATGGTCTTAGGAATAATTTTATGGTTGGGGGTCACCACAACATGAGGAACTGTATTAAAGGGTCGCGGCATTAGGGAGGTTGAGAACCACTGGTCTAGAACCCACAGTTAAGCTGAAGCAGACTTGAGGTACGGTAGTGGTTTGAGGCCCATTGATATTCAGTATGTGGTAAGGGCCCCCCTTTTCCTCAGTTCCAATCATTTCTAGGGCAGGAAATCAGTCTCCAGCCCAACGGAAGCCTAATGGACCTTCCAGAAGTATCTCTGTCCCTTACTTGTACCATCATTTGTGCCACTAAAAAGGTGTTGGGCTTCCAAAGCAGACCAATTGCATAGCAGCATTCAATTTTCCCCATGAGCGGAAAGGTTTGTAAACATTTGTAACCAAAAGGGGGTCTAGAAGAACATCAAATATGTTACAATCGGGTTTGGGATGATCAACTGGAGGAGCACGGGCCAAAGGGAGGACTTCTTGTGGCCCTCAAGCTTCTCAAGAGCTCCAAAGACTGCACATGTGCGAGGCCTATGCTACACTAGGAAGGCCTAACCAATAGGGGCGCCACTTCGCTAGACACCCGGGTAACACTTATGCCAACCTGAGCAGGTACATGGGTGGTAAACTACATAGACTGCACCGGGCATTGAATAAGGACAATGGGTGCCAGGGAATGGGGGGGGCGCCTTGATGAACTTGATGGACTTATGCCTTTTTCAACCTAACTTACTATGTTACTATGTCACTCTGAAAAGGAAAGGACCCTGGATTTGTGTATTTTATAAAGGAGGGGCATATTGGGGTAAAAGCTGTAAAATAGCCTATTGGTCCATTGTATCGGCGTCATTACAATGTCGGTGATGTCATAGATTTTATGCAATGTCATTGGTTGTGTCAATTATAAAATGTTAATATTGTTCTTAGAAAATCCAGGCTCAGATCTGAGGCAGGGCCATAAGTGCTCAGGGGGACCAGATTCCACCCCCCACCCCAGGTCATGTGATGCGCTAAAGAAAAAATAACTCCCTGGTTCCCATGAGGGTGCTGGGAGTGGTGCTTGCCTGGTTTGGGGCAGTTTGTTCCCAGAGGGCACATGGTTGCCGGGGGCCCCCCAGCCAGCAGGCAGACATACAGATGCAGTTGGCTGTTTATAGTCAGAGGGTTATTCTAAGAGACGTGGGAAGCGTGGGAACCTGTCTGTCCCTCCAGCCAAATATTTCTGCGGCGGCCAAGGGTGGGCTTATTATAGCCTCACTGTAACCCACCCTCTGCCCATCAACACTCTCACCCCAGGGCCACAGAGCTGCACTAAATCCCTTTCTCATCCCCATGTTGGTAGATTAACCCTTCTACTGCCAGAAATAATGGCCTTACTACACACAGCCAGTTAATGCTCCTACCCCTCATACCATCTTGCCTTACTACACACAGTATTGCCAGTTACTGCTCTTACCCCTCATACCATCTTGCCTTACTACACACAGTATTGCCAGTTATTGCTCCTACCCCTCATACCATTGTGCCTTACTACACACAGTATTGCCAGATACTGCTCCTACCCCTCATACCATTGTGCCTTAGTACACACAGTATTGCCAGTTACTGCTCCTACCCCTCATACCATCTTGCCTTACTACACACAGTATTGCCAGTTACTGCTCCTACCCCTCATACCATCGTGCCTTACTACACACAGTATTGCCAGTTACTGCTCCTACCCCTCATACCATCTTGCCTTACTACACACAGTATTGCCAGTTACTGCTCCTACCCTCATACCATCTGCCTCACTATACACAGTATTGCCAGTTACTGCTCCTACCCCTCATACCATCTTGCCTTACTACACACAGTATTGCCAGTTACTGCTCCTACCCCTCATACCATCTGCCTTACTACACACAGTATTGCCAGTTACTGCTCCTACCCCTCATACCATCTTGCCTTACTACACACAGTATTGCCAGTTACTGCTCCTACCCCTCATACCATCTTGCCTTACTACACACAGTATTGCCAGTTACTGCTCCTACCCCTCATACCATCGTGCCTTACTACACACAGTATTGCCAGTTACTGCTCCTACCCCTCATACCATCTTGCCTTACTACACACAGTATTGCCAGTTACTGCTCCTACCCCTCATACCATCTTGCCTTACTACACACAGTATTGCCAGTTACTGCTCCTACCCCTCATACCATCTTGCCTTACTATACACATTATGACACAGTTACAGTCCAATGGTTCAGGTATATATTTTTCAAGTTTTGGAAGCCCAGAGACACAGTTTTACCCCAAAGCCTCCTGCAGGCCAGCAGTCCCAATGGGGTTACTAATTAGCCAATCACAACCCTTATAATAAGCCAATCACAACCCTTATAATTAGCCAATCACAACCCTTATAATTAGCCAATCACAGCCCTTATTTGGCATCCCCAGCACTTTTTATACCTGCATTTGGCTCACAAGTACAAAAGGTTGGGGATCCCTGCTATATACATTATCCAGCCATTATAATACACCTACTTGCCTTTTTATACACAATATCCTACTGTTAAAGCTTCTTCACTTGATGCATCTTGCCTGACTACACACAATGCCCCGCGGCTTCTCTCCTTCCCCAGAAAAGAGACAAATCTGCGTTTGCCATAAACCTAATTCCTATTTACTGTAATAGCACCCGAGTGGGTTGCCATTGTATGAGCAGAGCTTTATGGGGGGGGGGCTAGATTGAATGAAAGAAGCAGCTACTGGGGAGAGGGGAGATTTGGGGGGGACTGAGAGGGAGGAATGGGGATGTAGAAGGAGCGTAGCGGGGAGATGACAGCAGGAGAGAATGAGGGAGGTACAACGGGGGGGGGGGTATTACTGCAGAGCAGGAGGAGGGAACGGGGCGAGAGAGGAATCCCCTGAATACAGAGAGAGGGAAGGGAATGAGGCAGAGAGCTAAGGAGTGAGAAGTACCAGGCAGAGTGTATGGGGGCGAGTACAGCAAGAAGAGGAGAATCTGCAGGGAAAATCCATTCATTCCGAGATCTGCTTCTTATCCGGAACCTCATATAGGGATCTGCTTCTTACCCGGAACCTCATATAGAGATCTGCTTCCTACCCTGAACCTCATATAGGGATCTGCTTCCTACCCTGAACCTCATATAGAGATCTGCTTCTTACCCTGAACCTCATATAGGGATCTGCTTCTTACCCGGAACCTCATATAGAGATCTGCTTCTTACCCTGAACCTCATATAGGGATCTGCTTCTTACCCGGAACCTCATATAGGGATCTGCTTCTTACCCGGAACCTCATATAGAGATCTGCTTCCTACCCTGAACCTCATATAGGGATCTGCTTCCTACCCTGAACCTCATATAGAGATCTGCTTCTTACCCTGAACCTCATATAGGGATCTGCTTCTTACCCGGAACCTCATATAGAGATCTGCTTCCTACCCAGAACCTCATATAGAGATCTGCTTCCTACCCTGAACCTCATATAGGGATCTGCTTCCTACCCTGAACCTCATATAGGGATCTGCTTCTTACCCTGAACCTCATATAGGGATCTGCTTCCTACCCTGAACCTCATATAGGGATCTGCTTCTTACCCTGAACCTCATATAGAGATCTGCTTCTTACCCTGAACCTCATATAGGGATCTGCTTCCTACCCTGAACCTCATATAGGGATCTGCTTCCTACCCTGAACCTCATATAGGGATCTGCTTCTTACCCTGAACCTCATATAGAGATCAGCTTCTTACCCTGAACCTCATTTAGGGATCTGCTTCCTACTCTGAACCTCATATAGAGATCTGCTTCTTACTCTGAACCTCATATAGAGATCTGCTTCTTACCCTGAACCTCATATAGGGATCTGCTTCCTACCCTGAACCTCATATAGGGATCTGCTTCCTACCCTGAACCTCATATAGGGATCTGCTTCCTACCCTGAACCTCATATAGAGATCTGCTTCTTACTCTGAACCTCATATAGAGATCTGCTTCTTACCCTGAACCTCATATAGAGATCTGCTTCTTACTCTGAACCTCATATAGGGATCTGCTTCTTACCCTGAACCTCATATAGAGATCTACTTCCTACCCTGAACCTCATATAGAGATCAGCTTCTTACTCTGAACCTCATATAGAGATCTGCTTCTTA
Source organism: Xenopus tropicalis (assembly GCF_000004195.4). Taxonomy (NCBI): domain Eukaryota; kingdom Metazoa; phylum Chordata; class Amphibia; order Anura; family Pipidae; genus Xenopus; species Xenopus tropicalis. The sequence continues at coordinate 16,176,080 of NC_030684.2, forward strand.
CCTGGAACCTCATATAGAGATCTGCTTCTTACCCGGAACCTCATATAGGGATCTGCTTATTGCCCTGAACCTCATATAGGGATCTGCTTCCTACCCTGAACCTCATATAGGGATCTGCTTCCTACCCTGAACCTCATATAGAGATCTGCTTCTTACCCTGAACCTCATATAGGGATCTGCTTCTTACCCGGAACCTCATATAGAGATCTGCTTCTTACCCTGAACCTCATATAGGGATCTGCTTCTTACCCGGAACCTCATATAGGGATCTGCTTCTTACCCGGAACCTCATATAGAGATCTGCTTCCTACCCTGAACCTCATATAGGGATCTGCTTCCTACCCTGAACCTCATATAGAGATCTGCTTCTTACCCTGAACCTCATATAGGGATCTGCTTCTTACCCGGAACCTCATATAGAGATCTGCTTCCTACCCAGAACCTCATATAGAGATCTGCTTCCTACCCTGAACCTCATATAGGGATCTGCTTCCTACCCTGAACCTCATATAGGGATCTGCTTCTTACCCTGAACCTCATATAGGGATCTGCTTCCTACCCTGAACCTCATATAGGGATCTGCTTCTTACCCTGAACCTCATATAGAGATCTGCTTCTTACCCTGAACCTCATATAGGGATCTGCTTCCTACCCTGAACCTCATATAGGGATCTGCTTCCTACCCTGAACCTCATATAGGGATCTGCTTCTTACCCTGAACCTCATATAGAGATCTGCTTCTTACCCTGAACCTCATTTAGGGATCTGCTTCCTACTCTGAACCTCATATAGAGATCTGCTTCTTACTCTGAACCTCATATAGAGATCTGCTTCTTACCCTGAACCTCATATAGGGATCTGCTTCCTACCCTGAACCTCATATAGAGATCTGCTTCCTACCCTGAACCTCATATAGAGATCTGCTTCTTACTCTGAACCTCATATAGAGATCTGCTTCTTACCCTGAACCTCATATAGAGATCTGCTTCTTACTCTGAACCTCATATAGGGATCTGCTTCTTACCCTGAACCTCATATAGAGATCTACTTCCTACCCTGAACCTCATATAGAGATCAGCTTCTTACTCTGAACCTCATATAGAGATCTGCTTCTTACCTGGAACCTCATATAGAGATCTGCTTCTTACCCGGAACCTCATATAGGGATCTGCTTATTGCCCTGAACCTCATATAGGGATCTGCTTATTGCCCTGAACCTCATATAGAGATCTGCTTCCTACCCTGAACCTCATATAGAGATCAGCTTCTTACTCTGAACCTCATATAGAGATCTGCTTCTTACCCGGAACCTCATATAGGGATCTGCTTATTGCCCTGAACCTCATATAGAGATCTGCTTCCTACCCGGAACCTCATATAGGGATCTGCTTCTTACCCTGAACCTCATATAGGGATCTGCTTCCTACCCGGAACCTCATATAGGGATCTGCTTCCTACCCGGATTTCTATAGGTGCATGCTGCAGACTGCAATGATTTCTACGCAGCCATGTTGGTTGGCTGTCCTATAACGCTGCTACTCTTGGTTTAAATGTTAACCTAACTGGCCTTTGGGCTGTGCCCTAGGGGGGCCCCTAAGCCTCAATCCCCACCATTTGCAAAGCACTGATCCCGGTTTGGTTGACTATATACATCAGGGGTCCTCAGCCTTTCTTACTCGGGAGCCACAGTCAAATGTAAAAAGACTTGGGGAGCAACACAAGCACCATAAAAGTTCATGGAGGAGCCAAATAAGGGCTGTGATTGGCTATTAGGCATCCTCTATGCACCCTATCAGCTTACAGGGGCTTTATTTGGTAGGGAATCTTGTTTTTATTCAAAACTTGCCCCCAAGTCAGGAATTCAAAAATAACTCCCTGGTTTGGGGGCACTGAGAGCAACATCCAAGGGGTTGGGGAGCAACATGTTGCCCCGGAGCTACTGGCTGGGGCATTTAAATATAATGTCCTGTTGCCCTGCTCTGATAAAAGTTGCATGTTTGCTTAAGAATTCCTACTATAGTTTATATAAATACCCCGCTGTGTAGCCCCGGGGGCAGCCATTCCTGCACTGGTACAGCTGGAGTGTTTGCTACAGAAACCCTACTATAGTTTGGCTGCCCCCGGGGCTACACAGCGGGGTATTTATATAAAACTATAGTAGGGTTTCTGTAGCAAACACCCCAGCTGTACCGGTGCAGGAATGGCTGCCCCGGGGCTACACAGCGGGGTATTTATATAAACTATAGTAGGGTTTCTGTAGCAAACACCCAGCTGTACCAGTGCAGGAATGGCTGCCCCCGGGACTACACAGCGGGGTATTTATATAAACTATAGTAGGGTTTCTGTAGCAAACACCCCAGCTGTACCAGTGCAGGAATGGCTGCCCCCGGGGCTACACAGCGTTGAATTTATATAAACTATAGTAGGGTTTCTGTAGCAAACACCCCAGCTGTACCAGTGCAGGAATGGCTGCCCCCGGGCTACATAGCGGGGTATTTATATAAACTATAGTAGGGTTTCTGAAACATATAGACCTAGGTTACTAGTGCAGGGTAACAGTACATTACTATTATTATAATCAAGGTCCAATCTGATTGCAGCAGCCACACAGTGTGATCCAGAGACGGCTCATGGGGGGCAGCCTGAGCATTGAAAGCGATAACCCTGTATTTCCAACTTCCCCGTGCAACAGGGGGAGAGACGCACCCCCCAGGGTGATGAGACGATACAGCCAACTAAGTTGGGTGAGGAGACCCCCGGTGGCTGGAAGGAACAAGCTCTACTCATACCCTGCAAGGTACAACCCCTAGCAACTACTTGTATACCTGCTTATACTGAGATGAGCCCTGATTGGCCAGTTAGACTAATGGGAGTAAATGTGTTACCCCAATGAGCAGAATCTGCTCCCACCAACAGCTCCTTTTAACTGAGGGTTGTTTACCTTTGAGACAATTTGCAATTGGTCTTCATTTTTTTTTTATTTGTAGTTTTTTTAAAATTATTTCAGCTTTGCCCAGCAGCTCTCCAGCTTGGCGTTTCAGCAGCTGTTTGGTTGCTAGGATCCAAATTAAGAGAGACCCGGCCAAAAGATCCAATTATAACGACGGGTATAGGCAATGTCGGTCCGGGGAACCGCATCAACGAGCCAATGCGGTCCCGATCCAACTAGATTTTCTAAACCTACCGTGCGTTAGTGCCATACACGGCCTGATTAGCTGCCGAGTCGGTCTAAGGGACCCATATTGGCAGCTACAATCGGCCCGTGTATAGGGCACTTTATTAGGGAAGATATGACAGCACTCCACCCTTTATATACGCATTACAGCATACCTACATTGGACTCTTTATGCCCCTAGCTCTGCCACATAGGTATTGCAAAACAAATTACATATACAAGATAATCATCCAATAAGAATACTCCTACCATTGCTACATCTTTATTTAACATAGGGAGATTACTCTCCCATCATATCTTTAGTCAGGGACCCCCAACCTTTCTTACTCGTGAGCCACAGTCAAATGTAAAAAAGACTTGGGGAGCAACACAAGCACCATACAGTTCATGGAGGAGCCAAATAAGGCTGTGATTGGCTATTAGGCACCTCTATGCACCCTATCAGCTTACAGGGGGCTTTATTTGGGTAGAATTTTTGTTTTTATTCAAAAACTTGCCCCCAAGTCAGGAATTCAAAAAATAACTCCTGTTTTGGGGCCTGAGAGCAACATCCAAGGGGTTGGGGAGCAACATGTTGCCCGGAGCCACTGGTTGGGGATCACTGGCTTTAGACAATGAGTTTGTGAAGCACTGTCATGGGAGGTTCATTTCCCCTTTAATATCACATGGGTGACTGACTATTCTGCTGCTAGCAGAGGCCTTCAAGCCATTACACCTTCTGGTATAAACACCGTGTGGGATAAACCAACCGGTTACTATATACCGAATGCCATGTGTTTACCCAGTTGCCATTGGTAGCGTTTAATACAGGTATATATTAACTTTCTGCTTTGCTCCTGGGCAGGAACGCTAAACAGAGGTCCATAGATGGATTTGGTCCTTCAACGCTTGATTCCATCCAGAGGCACCAATCTACCCAGCAACCTGCACCAACCGAATAACCCCCAATATCTCCCTTCTGGGAAACTCTCCTAATAGGACAATGATCCTGCAGAGGTACAAGGAGCTGCAGGGCTCAGTGAGGAGTGTGGTGCCCAAACAACAGCAGGATGCCAACCCCTGGAGAGTTGCCCAGGGCATCGTAAGGTGACAAGCTGTGACATAGAACAGAGGTCCACAACCACCCGGGACTGTAACCGGCCACCTCTGGTACCAATTACCTTTGATCCCAACTCCATGACAACTACTATGTGAAGCCCAGGGAGCTTTCTACTGATCACCGTCTACAGCAGCGGGTCACAACCTGTGGGTCGGGACCCCTTGGGGGTGGAATCACTTTCACAGGGGTGGCCTAATACCATAAACACATATTCCCGATGGTCTTAGGAATAATTTTATGGTTGGGGGTCACCACAACATGAGGAACTGTATTAAAGGGTCGCGGCATTAGGGAGGTTGAGAACCACTGGTCTAGAACCCACAGTTAAGCTGAAGCAGACTTGAGGTACGGTAGTGGTTTGAGGCCATTGATATTCAGTATGTGGTAAGGGCCCCCTTTTCCTCAGTTCCAATCATTTCTAGGGCAGGAAATCAGTCTCCAGCCAACGGAAGCCTAATGGACCTTCCAGAAGTATCTCTGTCCTTACTTGTACCATCATTTGTGCCACTAAAAAGGTGTTGGGCTTCCAAAGCAGACCAATTGCATAGCAGCATTCAATTTTTCCCATGAGCGGAAAGGTTTGTAAACATTTGTAACCAAAAGGGGGTCTAGAAGAACATCAAATATGTTACAATCGGGTTTGGGATGATCAACTGGAGGAGCACGGGCCAAAGGGAGGCTTCTTGTGCCCTCAAGCTTCTCAAGAGCTCCAAAGACTGCACATGTGCGAGGCCTATGCTACACTAGGAAGGCCTAACCAATAGGGGCCACTTCGCTAGAACCCGGGTAACACTTATGCAACCTGAGCAGGTACATGGGTGGTAAACTACATAGACTGCACCGGGCATTGAATAAGGACAATGGGTGCCAGGGAATGGGGGGGGCGCCTTGATGAACTTGATGGACTTAGCCTTTTTCAACCTAACTTACTATGTTACTATGTCACTCTGAAAAGGAAAGGACCCTGGATTTGTGTATTTTATAAGGAGGGGCATATTGGGGTAAAAGCTGTAAAATAGCCTATTGGTCCATTGTATCGGCGTCATTACAATGTCGGTGATGTCATAGATTTTATGCAATGTCATTGGTTGTGTCAATTAATAAAATGTTAATATTGTTCTTAGAAAATCCAGGCTCAGATCTGAGGCAGGGCCATAAGTGCTCAGGGGACCAGATTCCACCCCCACCCCAGGTCATGTGATGCGCTAAGAAAAAATAACTCCCTGGTTCCCATGAGGGTGCTGGGAGTGGTGCTTGCCTGGTTTGGGGCAGTTTGTTCCCAGAGGGCACATGGTTGCCGGGGCGCCCCCAGCCAGCAGGCAGACATACAGATGCAGTTGGCTGTTTATAGTCAGAGGGTTATTCTAAGAGACTGGGAAGCGTGGGAACCTGTCTGTCCCTCCAGCCAAATATTTCTGCGGCGGCCAAGGGTGGGCTTATTAATAGCCTCACTGTAACCCACCCTCTGCCCATCAACACTCTCACCCAGGGCCACAGAGCTGCACTAAATCCCTTTCTCATCCCCATGTTGGTAGATTAACCCTTCTACTGCCAGAAATAATGGCCTTACACAACA
>NC_030684.2:16182929-16299346 GCF_000004195.4 Xenopus tropicalis
AATGCCAAATTACCTAAGCAACCAGGGTTGTGGTTTGAATGAAAGACTGATAAATGAATAGGAGAGGGCCTGACTATATAAATAAGTAATATAAAGTAACAATACTTTATATTCACAGAGCAATAGTTTTTTTCCTCAGGCAGTGCCGGACCAAGCCATCCAGGCACCCTAGGCAAGCCACCCGGGCACTAGGCAAGTCAGCCGAAGAGCACCCAGGCAAGCCAGGCCGGGCACCCAAGGCAAGCCAGCCGGCACCCAGGCAAGCAGCCGGGCACCCAAGGCAAGCCAGCGGGCACCCTAGGCAAGCCAGCCGGCACCCAGGCAAGCCAGCCGGGACCAGGCAGCCACCGCACCAAGGCAAGCCAGCCGGGCACCAAGGCAAGCCAGCCGGGCACCCAAGCAAGCCAGCGGCTTGCCCATCCCCCCCTCCATGTGTGGGGCTGCTGGGGGGTCACTGGAGGTGGGTGAACGGTGGGTAAAGGGCATGGAAATAGGGGTAAGTGAAAGAAGAGGTGCCTGCCTGCGGCCCACCCACTGTTGCCCCTAGGTGCCTCTTCTGCCTACCCTAGTTCCGGCCCCGGGCCATTTGAAAGCTGCACAGAGTTAGAAGAAAAGGCAAATCATTTAAAAACTCTGAAAAACAAATAATGAAGACCAATTGAAAAGTTGTTTAGAATTGGGCATTCTATAACATACTAAAAGTTGAACTTAATGGTGAACTGCCCTTTAAACCACTGGGTTCCAGCATCAATATGGGTCGGGGGGGTGGATGATTGATTTTATGTCCCTATTGAAAAGGCAGGGGTAATAAGGTTGGATATATATATATATATGTATATAATGTATATATATATATAAGAATGGGGTGTCCTTTCTGCACACAGGTTTGTGGCCACGATGCAAGGCGAAGCTATGCACGGACATCAACAGAACCTCATCTCCCGGAGCTGCACGGAAAGGCTGGGGTAAGAGCAACCAGGGTGGGGTGGGGGCCACAACTTTAGGAGATTATACAATACAAAACAAAATTGTTTGTGTTTTTTTCACATAGGCTCCCCCTTTACATTAAACTTTTAGTATGTTGTAGAATGGCCAATTCTAAGTAACGTTTCAATTGGGCTTCATTATTTATTTTCAATAGTTTTTCCATTATTTGCTCCTTTTTATTACTCATTTTTCTATCCATCCCCTCTCCTATAAATATATCAGTCTCTTATTCAAACCAGTCCTGGTTGTTAAGGTAATTTGAACCCTAGCAACCACATGACTGCTGAAATTTTAAACTAGAGAGCTGCTGAACAAAAGGTAAATTCATAAAAAAATGAAGACCAATTGCAAATTGTCTCAGAACAGCAGTCTACATTATACTAAACTTTAATTAAAAGGTGAACAACCCTTTAACCCCCCTCCAGCTGGACCAGTCCCAGAGTTGTCTATAGGAGGGCAAAAAGAAGCAACTACAGGTATAGAACCTGTTATCCAGAATGTGCAGGACCAAGAGTGCGCAGGATAAGGGGTCTTTCCGTAATTTGGATCTCCACATCTTAAGTCTACTAAAAAAAAAAATCAATTAGCATTAATTAAATCCAATAGGATTGTTTTTCTTCCTACCCCTCATACCATTTGCCTTACTACACACAGTATTGCCAGTTACTGCTCCTACCCCTCATACCATCTTGCCTTACTACACACAGTATTGCCAGTTACTGCTCCTACCCCTCATACCATCTTGCCTTACTACACACAGTATTGCCAGTTACTGCTCCTACCCCTCATACCATCGTGCCTTACTACACACAGTATTGCCAGTTACTGCTCCTACCCCTCATACCATTTGCCTTACTACACACAGTATTGCCAGTTACTGCTCCTACCCTCATACCATCTTGCCTTACTACACACAGTATTGCCAGTTACTGCTCCTACCCCTCATACCATCTTGCCTTACTACACACAGTATTGCCAGTTACTGCTCCTACCCCTCATACCATCTTGCCTTACTACACACAGTATTGCCAGTTACTGCTCCTACCCCTCATACCATTGTGCCTTACTACACACAGTATTGCCAGTTACTGCTCCTACCCTCATACCATCTTGCCTTACTACACACAGTATTGCCAGTTACTGCTCCTACCCCTCATACCATCGTGCCTTACTACACACAGTATTGCCAGTTACTGCTCCTACCCCTCATACCATCTTGCCTTACTACACACAGTATTGCCAGTTACTGCTCCTACCCCTCATACATCGTGCCTTACTACACACAGTATTGCCAGTTACTGCTCCTACCCCTCATACCATCGTGCCTTACTACACACAGTATTGCCAGTTACTGCTCCTACCCCTCATACCATCTTGCCTTACTACACACAGTATTGCCAGTTACTGCTCCTACCCCTCATACCTACACACAGTATTGCCAGTTACTGCTCCTACCCCTCATACCATCTACACACAGTATTGCCAGTTACTGCTCCTACCCCTCATACCATCTTGCCTTACTACACACAGTATTGCCAGTTACTGCTCCTACCCCTCATACCATCTTGCCTTACTACACACAGTATTGCCAGTTACTGCTCCTACCCTCATACCATCTTGCCTTACTACACACAGTATTGCCAGTTACTGCTCCTACCCCTCATACCATCTTGCCTTACTACACACAGTATTGCCAGTTACTGCTCCTACCCCTCATACCATCTTGCCTTACTACACACAGTATTGCCAGTTACTGCTCCTACCCTCATACCATCTTGCCTTACTATACACAGTATTGCCAGTTACTGCTCCTACCCCTCATACCATCTTGCCTTACTACACACAGTATTGCCAGTTACTGCTCCTACCCCTCATACCATCTTGCCTTACTATACACAGTATTGCCAGTTACTGCTCCTACCCCTCATACCATCTTGCCTTACTACACACAGTATTGCCAGTTACTGCTCCTACCCCTCATACCATCTTGCCTTACTATACACATTATGACACAGTTACAGTCCAATGGTTCAGGTATATATTTTTAAAGTTTTGGAAGCCCAGAGACACAGTTTTACCCCAAAGCCTCCTGCAGGCCAGCAGTCCCAATGGGGTTACTAATTAGCCAATCACAACCCTTATAATTAGCCAATCACAACCCTTATAATTAGCCAATCACAACCCTTATAATTAGCCAATCACAGCCCTTATTTGGCATCCCAGCACTTTTTATACCTGCATTTGGCTCACAAGTACAAAAGGTTGGGGATCCCTGCTATATACATTATCCAGCCATTATAATACACCTACTTGCCTTTTTATACACAATATCCTACTGTTAAAGCTTCTTCACTTGATGCATCTTGCCTGACTACACACAATGCCCCGCGGCTTCTCTCCTTCCCCAGAAAAGAGACAAATCTGCATTTGCCATAAACCTAATTCCTATTTACTGTAATAGCACCCGAGTGGGTTGCCATTGTATGAGCAGAGCTTTATGGGGGGGGGGGGCTAGATTTTAGGCTCGGTGGCTGCCAGACACAGGGGGTCCGGGGGAATGAAAGAAGCAGCTACTGGGGAGAGGGGAGATTTGGGGGGGACTGAGAGGGAGGAATGGGGATGTAGAAGGAGCGTAGCGGGGAGATGACAGCAGGAGAGAATGAGGGAGGTACAACGGGGGGGGGGGGTATTACTGCAGAGCAGGAGGAGGGAACGGAGCGAGAGAGGAATCCCCTGAATACAGAGAGAGGGAAGGGAATGAGGCAGAGAGCTAAGGAGTGAGAAGTACCAGGCAGAGTGTATGGGGGCGAGTACAGCAAGAAGAGGAGAATCTGCAGGGAAAATCCATTCATTCCGAGATCTGCTTCTTATCCGGAACCTCATATAGGGATCTGCTTCTTACCCTGAACCTCATATAGGGATCTGCTTCCTACCCTGAACCTCATATAGGGATCTGCTTCTTACCCTGAACCTCATATAGAGATCTGCTTCTTACCCTGAACCTCATATAGGGATCTGCTTCCTACCCTGAACCTCATATAGGGATCTGCTTCCTACCCTGAACCTCATATAGGGATCTGCTTCCTACCCTGAACCTCATATAGGGATCTGCTTCCTACCCTGAACCTCATATAGAGATCTGCTTCTTACCCTGAACCTCATATAGAGATCTGCTTCTTACCCTGAACCTCATATAGAGATCTGCTTCTTACCCTGAACCTCATATAGGGATCTGCTTCCTACCCTGAACCTCATATAGAGATCTGCTTCTTACCCGGAACCTCATATAGGGATCTGCTTATTGCCCTGAACCTCATATAGAGATCTGCTTCTTACCCTGAACCTCATATAAAGATCTGCTTATTGCCCTGAACCTCATATAGAGATCTGCTTCTTACCCTGAACCTCATATAGAGATCTGCTTCCTACCCGGAACCTCATATAGAGATCTGCTTCTTACCCTGAACCTCATATAGGGATCTGCTTCCTACCCGGAACCTCATATAGGGATCTGCTTCCTACCCGGAACCTCATATAGGGATCTGCTTATTACCCTGAACCTGCACTATGCAGGGACTTGGGAGAGACACACAGAACAGGGACTCCCCAAAGAGGGAGAAGGATCTGAGGGGCTCAGCAATACTGCACCAGCAGAGACGCCTCAAACAAGCCACGCAGTTTGTGCACCAAGACTCTGCGGATCTTCTGCCACTGGACCAGCTGCGGAGACTGGGGACCAGTAAAGACCTGGTGAGTGTGGGAGGGGGGGGACCTGCTTGCTCAGTGAGACTAATGTTTGCAGCTCTGAACCAAGTTACAGGGCCAAAATGTGGGACTGCTTTCATGTCTTGCAGGGATTTCTATAGGTGCATGCTGCAGACTGCAATGATTTCTACGCAGCCATGTTGGTTGGCTGTCCTATAACGCTGCTACTCTTGGTTTAAATGTTAACCTAACTGGCCTTTGGGCTGTGCCCTAGGGGGGCCCCTAAGCCTCAATCCCCACCATTTGCAAAGCACTGATCCCGGTTTGGTTGACTATATACATCAGGGGTCCTCAGCCTTTCTTACTCGGGAGCCACAGTCAAATGTAAAAAGACTTGGGGAGCAACACAAGCACCATAAAAGTTCATGGAGGAGCCAAATAAGGGCTGTGATTGGCTATTAGGCATCCTCTATGCAATAACACAAAAAGGGAAAGTTGTGCTCAACCACTAAATTGTAAACCATTAAGCGGAGGTGCAATGAGGCTGTGACCATAAAATACATATAAACAACCGCAAAAAATCCTCTGCACTCACCCATTATCAATATGTAGAAATTGGACACTAGGGCATTTCACTACTAAGAAATGCCTTCCCTCCCCACCTCAAAAAGAGGGATTGTTTGTCCGTACATTGCAATATACTTCAAGCTGGCCAACTACGTCAAAGTCATCCCTTCTGGCCAGTCCTACCCTAACTGACCTAATGTAAAAAGACTTGGGGAGCAACACAAGCACCATAAAAGTTCATGGAGGAGCCAAATAAGGGCTGTGATTGGCTATTAGGCATCCTCTATGCACCCTATCAGCTTACAGGGGCTTTATTTGGTAGGGAATCTTGGTTTTATTCAAAACTTGCCCCCAAGTCAGGAATTCAAAAATAACTCCCTGGTTTGGGGGCACTGAGAGCAACATCCAAGGGGTTGGGGAGCAACATGTTGCCCCGGAGCTACTGGCTGGGGCATTTAAATATAATGTCCTGTTGCCCTGCTCTGATAAAAGTTGCATGTTTGCTTAAGAATTCCTACTATAGTTTATATAAATACCCCGCTGTGTAGCCCCGGGGTTTCTGTAGCAAACACCCCAGCTGTACCGGTGCAGGAATGGCTGCCCCCGGGGCTACACAGCGGGGTATTTATATAAACTATAGTAGGGTTTCTGTAGCAAACACCCCAGCTGTACCAGTGCAGGAATGGCTGCCCCCGGGACTACACAGCAGGGTATTTATATAAACTATAGTAGGGTTTCTGTAGCAAACACCCCAGCTGTACCAGTGCAGGAATGGCTGCCCCCGGGGCTACACAGCGGGGTATTTATATAAACTATAGTAGGGTTTCTGTAGCAAACACCCCAGCTGTACCAGTGCAGGAATGGCTGCCCCCGGGACTACACAGCGGGGTATTTATATAAACTATAGTAGGGTTTCTGTAGCAAACACCCCAGCTGTACCAATGCAGGAATGGCTGCCCCCGGGGCTACACAGCGGGGTATTTATATAAACTATAGTAGGGTTTCTGTAGCAAACACCCCAGCTGTACCAGTGCAGGAATGGCTGCCCCCGGGCTACATAGCGGGGTATTTATATAAACTATAGTAGGGTTTCTGAAACATATAGACCTAGGTTACTAGTGCAGGGTAACAGTACATTACTATTATTATAATCAAGGTCCAATCTGATTGCAGCAGCCACACAGTGTGATCCAGAGACGGCTCATGGGGGGCAGCCTGAGCATTGAAAGCGATAACCCTGTATTTCCAACTTCCCCGTGCAACAGGGGGAGAGACGCACCCCCCAGGGTGATGAGACGATACAGCCAACTAAGTTGGGTGAGGAGACCCCCGGTGGCTGGAAGGAACAAGCTCTACTCATACCCTGCAAGGTACAACCCCTAGCAACTACTTGTATACCTGCTTATACTGAGATGAGCCCTGATTGGCCAGTTAGACTAATGGGAGTAAATGTGTTACCCCAATGAGCAGAATCTGCTCCCACCAACAGCTCCTTTTAACTGAGGGTTGTTTACCTTTGAGACAATTTGCAATTGGTCTTCATTTTTTTTTTATTTGTAGTTTTTTTAAAATTATTTCAGCTTTGCCCAGCAGCTCTCCAGCTTGGCGTTTCAGCAGCTGTTTGGTTGCTAGGATCCAAATTACCTAAGCAACCAGGGTTGTGGTTTGAATGAAAGACTGATAAATGAATAGGAGAGGGCCTGACTATATAAATAAGTAATATAAAGTAACAATACTTTATATTCACAGAGCAATAGTTTTTTTCCTCAGGCAGTGCCGGACCAAGCCATCCAGGCACCCTAGGCAAGCCACCCGGGCACTCAAGGCAAGTCAGCCGGGCACCCAAGGCAAGCCAGCCAGGCACCCAAGGCAAGCCAGCCGGGCACCCAAGGCAAGCCAGCCGGGCACCCAAGGCAAGCCAGCCGGGCACCCAAGGCAAGCCAGCCGGGCACCCAAGGCAAGCCAGCCGGGCACCCTAGGCAAGCCAGCCGGGCACCCTAGGCAAGCCAGCCGGGCACCCTAGGCAAGCCAGCCGGGCACCCTAGGCAAGCCAGCCGGGCACCCAAGGCAAGCCAGCCGGGCACCCTAGGCAAGCCAGCCGGCTTGGCCCATCCCCCCCTCCCATGTGTGGGGCTGCGGGGGTCACTGGAGGTGGGTGAACGGTGGGGGTAAAGGGCATGGAAATAGGGGTAAGTGAAAGAAGAGGTGCCTGCCTGGCGCCCACCCACTGTTGCCCCTAGGTGCCTCTTCTGCCTACCCCTAGTTCCGGCCCCGGGCCCATTTGAAAGCTGCACAGAGTTAGAAGAAAAAGGCAAATCATTTAAAAACTCTGAAAAACAAATAATGAAGACCAATTGAAAAGTTGTTTAGAATTGGGCATTCTATAACATACTAAAAGTTGAACTTAATGGTGAACTGCCCCTTTAAACCACTGGGTTCCAGCATCAATATGGGTCGGGGGGGTGGATGATTGATTTTATGTCCCTATTGAAAAGGCAGGGGTAATAAGGTTGGGATATATATATATGTATATAATGTATATATATATATATAAGAATGGGGGTGTCCTTTCTGCACACAGGTTTGTGGCCACGATGCAAGGGCCAAGCTATGCACGGAACATCAACAGAACCTCATCTCCCGGAGCTGCACGGAAAGGCTGGGGTAAGAGCAACCAGGGTGGGGTGGGGGCCACAACTTTAGGAGAATTATACAATACAAAACAAATTGTTTGTGTTTTTTTCACATAGGCTCCCCCTTTACATTAAACTTTTAGTATGTTGTAGAATGGCCAATTCTAAGTAATGTTTCAATTGGGCTTCATTATTTATTTTCAATAGTTTTTCCATTATTTGCTCCTTTTTATTACTCATTTTTCTATCCATCCCCCTCTCCTATAAATATATCAGTCTCTTATTCAAACCAGTCCCTGGTTGTTAAGGTAATTTGAACCCTAGCAACCACATGACTGCTGAAATTTTAAACTAGAGAGCTGCTGAACAAAAGGTAAATTCATAAAAAAAATGAAGACCAATTGCAAATTGTCTCAGAACAGCAGTCTACATTATACTAAACTTTAATTAAAAGGTGAACAACCCCTTTAACCCCCCTCCAGCTGGACCAGTCCCAGAGTTGTCTATAGGAGGAGCAAAAAGAAGCAACTACAGGTATAGAACCTGTTATCCAGAATGTGCAGGACCAAGAGTGCGCAGGATAAGGGGTCTTTCCGTAATTTGGATCTCCACATCTAAAGTCTACTAAAAAAAAAATCAATAAAGCATTAATTAAATCCAATAGGATTGTTTTTCTTTCAATAAGGATTAATTATATTTTAGTTGGGATCAAGTACAGGTACTGTTTTATTATTACAGAGAAAAGGGAATCATTTAACCATTAAATAAACCCAATAGGGCTGTTCTGCCCCCAATAAGGGGTAATTATATCTTAGTTGGGATCAAGTACAGGTACTGTTTTATTATTACAGAGAAAAGGGAATCATTTAACCATTAAATAAACCCAATAGGGCTGTTCTGCCCCAATAAGGGGTAATTATATCTTAGTTGGGATCAAGTACAGGTACTGTTTTATTATTACAGAGAAAAGGGAATAATTTAACCATGAAATAAACCCAATAGGGATATTCCAATTTCCAAGACCTTTATTAATTGTCGCACAACATATGTAGTCTATGCTCTCACTTGTCCGTGTAACAAAGTTTATGTGGGGCGGACTATAAGATCAGTGGGAAGTAGGGTTAATAAGCACATCCGTAACAGTAAAGCAGGGAGAATGAACCATGGGGTATCGAGACATTTTAAGCTGTTTCACAATAATAGTGATCCCAAAGGGATATTCTTTATGGAAGTGTAAAAATAATTGTATATTTATTATAAATAAATCAATGTGTTACATCAAAGTAGATGTAGTATAGAATAGTATGCAGGCGGGTATAAAGAGGGGGTTGGCCCATAGGAACCCAATAGTCCATGAGGAAGCGCAGAGCGCGAAACGCGTCGGACTGCCTGGAGAGAGGACCCGTATTGACAGACTCGGCACCTACCGGTGACGTCACCGAAGGGAAAGGAACAGCGTGTGAGTCGCATCCCTCAGCCAATGTGCCTCTCTCTGTCTTATCCCTAGTAAGTTCCCGGCCGGGACAAGGGGGGTTGTGTATTTGTTCTTATGCCCAGTTAGGGCTCTGTTTTATTGTGTGCTTGTAGTTACTTGGAGGCTATGAGATAATTGAATACCATATAATGTGCAATTTTATCTCTATATGCACGCCTGCATTCTTAGTATTTGCACAGAGTAAGAGGGAAAACAAGGGTTTTATGTGTGTAACTTCTTTATTAAATATCCCTCAGTGGGGCTAAGAGCCATATATTGGCTATAGGCGGTGTAATACTGCATCTGATATCTGGAGAAGTTAATTAAGGATCCAATTAATTGTTTTATGGTGTTTTAAGCTCCTCACTTTTTTATTCTAATAATTGGGATATACTGTGGGATTTTTAATTCAGTGTATTTCTATTGATTTTCCCTCTTGATTTCCTCATATATGGGTCAGAGCAATGAATTCTCTTTTAAACACTCTAATTGATTTCTCCTGAGGGAATGATATGCATTAACTGGGAATTCAATAATAAATCATTGGGAAGTAATACATGGTTTCTGTTACTATATTTAATGTCTTCTGCCCTATGTGATTTTCTCTTGTATATATAATCTAATTGGTATTTTTAATTAGTGGTGTATATGATTTTTTTTTTTATTATTTAAAATTGATTCTACTTTGATGTAACACATTGATTTATCTATAATAAATATACAATTATTTTTACACTTCTTTGGGTGTTTTTAGCGCCAACTCCTTTGGAGATAATTTGTGTATGCACTATAGGATTAGTAGGGAGGAGGGCAGCTACATCTAATTATTAATGTTGGTTAATGGCAATTTAGCACTGCAAAAATATATATATATTTTTTTTTCTCTTTCTTACAGTCCTTCCTTCTAGACCTTAATATCTATATTGTTGTGTTTTGTAATCTTTAAAGCGCAGATAAGGTTTGCCTTGATATTCTTTATGGGACTGGAGCATATTTCTCCCAAGTTAAGAGGTGGAGACGGATTTACTAGATTAAGACAAGGAGAAAACGTTTGGATTTTTAAATTGAATACATTGCATCCGGAAGGACTCAATGTAGATTTGGACTTGGCGGCATTTTAAATTCAATTTTAAGCTTATTTTTGGTCAATTATTGGATTCCTGGTATTTATTTATTTCTAATTTATCTACATTTTAAGTAGGAATATGCTTGATATGGGCTGTTTTAACGAGACATCTCTTTATTTCTTTATGATTAGCGGATAAGTAGTATATAAATAAATAATAAATAAACAAACATACAACTCTCCCAATCTTTGGGGAGAGGGATGATGGGTTATATATGGGTAATATAAATTCTTCCATCTGACACAATGCCATAACACCATGGCCTTTTGCGCTAAAGAGAGAGGGGTTGCTATGGCAACGCGCGTTGTTTCCATTGTACATATCGCTTTACCAGCGCTAGATTGAGTTCCCTACAGTATTTCCCATAAGTTTTACTCTTGCAGCCCCACTATGTATTAGGCGCTTCTACATTCACTTACTGGAGGTTCCCCTATGTCTAGTTACCCACCCTTATGCCTATTCTAATAGAGGGAACAAAAAAAGCACAATAAAAGCTCTGGGGGTGCCAAATAAGAGCTACGATTGGTTAGGGGGTCAAGTGCGGGGTATGGCACATTATTTAGCATACAGACCTATCCAATGGCGCTATAGCTGTGCATAAATGTATATAACCCCTGCCCCCAGATGTCACACTGTACGTACCTGTACCCCACCTTACGAGCTCTGGTACAAGCCACTACACAGGTCTCCTACCACCAGTTACCCCACCCCTAACTCTACGATCCAAACAGCCCGCCTCCGCAAGCTTAACCAATCACGCACCCAGTTCAATCCAGAATCATTGAAGCATCCAATCCGCTAGGGCGATACTTGAGTCGGCCCGCCCGCTCACCAGGTGTCTTCTGGGAATTGTAGTTTATTCTATCGCTATCCACATGTGTTTAAACTACAATTCCCTCAGGTTTAGATTCCAAAACGAATACCCGATATGCAAAGGAGAATTATGACAACATGTCTTTATCTTCATAACAGTATATGTATTATAATTTCATTAATACATTATAATTATCATTGCTAATGAAAGATTTTGATTTAACTTTTCCTCTACATAGGAAATAGGCGTGTGAACATTTGTGACACTTAATTCCATTTTTATCCCAACTCCACCCCCATTCGCAGCCATTCTATAGATTACACTCCAGTTCTGGAATTGTAAAAACTTTTTACACACGGATGAAACAACCGTTTGCAAAACCAGGTGAAGATCTCCTTTATCTAAAGGAATGTTCATGTAGCGCCATCTATCGGCTATTTTTCACATTACAGGCTGTTATTAATCCACATAGCTTTAACTAGCGCGGAGGGATACCTGGAGATTATACAACCAGCCTCTTTAATCCTTTAGGGCCCCAATTTCACATTACAAAGTTGCATCAGGACTTTATGGACCTAGGAATGATACGGACTGGAGCCTGGAATTTACTGTAAGTACTGGATGTGCTGAAGGAGCTGCTGGGCTTCAGGAAGGGGACTGGGTACTAGGAAGCCCCAGGGGGGGCAATTGCAACAGGAAGTTGCCTGAGAGGGGGCACATCATTGGGCCTTTCAAAACGAGGCTGCAGAGACCCTAGTGGCACAGACTGGGGGCTTTCTGGTAGGAGGTGTCTGTTGAAATTAGAAATTAATTCTAACTTAGGGAATTGCTACAAGGTGACTCTGGGACTTGGGGTGTCATAGTCAGGTAAGTAGTGGAACTTTGGCACCCTGAGTACCCCAAGAACTTAAATAAAGAGCTGATTATATTATATGGAACTGGGGGTTGGATATTTGGGAGTCTTGATTGTCTCAGCAAAAGTAACTAGTAGTAAAAAGTGGAACTTTGGCACCCTGAGTACCCCAATAACTGAAATAAAGAGCTCGTTATATTATATGGAACTGGGGGTTGGATATTTGGGAGTCTTGATTGTCCCAGCAAAAGTATCTGCCTGCCTCTGTGGCAGAATTAGGGGACTCTGTGGGCTTCACAGGGGGGTTCCTGCTGTCCCGGGGGCTGTGGGAGATACAGTAATAGAAGCCACAGGGAGTACCTGTAGATATTGGGGTGCAAACTCAACGTTAGCCCAGTGTCACAACCACCAGCGAGGGGAATAAAGTGATCTTTTTGTCAACAGTCTCAGGGAATCCCTAAGTGTTAGACTGTATTTGCTTCCTCCGGTGTTGGTAACATCAGGCACTGGTTACTGAGGGAACAGGAGAGACGGGGAGTAAATCCGTGGCTGTAGTGAAGGATCACAGAGAAAACTCGATGAGGGACGTTACTTCATGACAGAGAAAGGAGCCTCTGGCTTTATCCAAGCAAGATCTGGGATGCTTATCCGCACTATACCGCTTGTCTAGTTCTATACCCACCTGAGGATTAACACTTGTTTGGAATGGCCGCCTACATCGAATTTGTGCCCCCTCCGGAATGCCCGGTGTTCGAGCCCAGCTGGGAGGAATTCTCTGATCCCCTGAGTTTCATCGGACGCATCCGACCGATTGCTGAAAAGACAGGGATATGCAAAATCCCACCTCCCAAGGTAAGTCTGATAGATGGATGTTATCAGTACACTGAGAGCCTGAAATAATTCCTTATGGATAAATGATGCAGTTGTAACAGGGAGCTGATACATACTGTGTGCAAGTCACATTATATAAGTTTTATTATTATATATATGATTATAATAAGTTCACACAGGCTGATGACAAATGTCAGATGTTTGATTAGTCTTTGCTCTTGGTCACATTTTTTAGAAACCAATGACCCATTGGTTGGCATTGCTGCTTTACGGTCAGTTTGATTCCAGCCAGGGCACTATCTTCAGGGAATTTTTATGTCCCCCCCCCCCCCCAGGTGGATTTTCTTGCACTTTCCAAAAACATACAGGCAGATTGAGGTGCCCCTGATACTGACTTTAGTGTGTGCGTAAAATCGGCACTTCGATTGTAAACTTCATGGAGGCAGGGACTAATTAGAATGATGTATAAGGGTGAGGGCAGTGGTACATGGTACACAAATCTTCTTTGTCGTGGGCAACAAATCTCCCCGCAATGCCATCCCACCGGCTAGCATTTAAATCGCCAGTGGGATGCTTCACTGCGATGTCGCACAAAGTTGTCTTTGGAGGAAACTTTGAGCGACCGTGGGACATCGTAGCGACGCGTATGCCATCCCACCGGCAATTTACACTCTAGCCGGTGGGATGGCATTGCGGGGAGATTAGTCGCCCATCACTAATCTCCCTGTGTACCACTGCCCTAAAGACACACCGGGCTACTAGTAGCAGCTACTTTTTCAAGCTACTGAAAATCCCTTCCATAGACAATACACGTAGAGACAATTATCAGTAAATGATTAGCATTGTCTATTTTAGTAGCCACGACAAGTAGCTGCTACTAGTAGCTCTGTGTGTCTTCACCCTAAGGGCTCTGGCACACGGGGAGATTAGTCGCCCGCGGCAAAACTCCCTGTTCGCGGGCGACTAATCTCCCCGAGTAGCCTTCCCCTGCCATCCCACCGGCGAACATGTAAGTCGCCGGTGGGATGGCAGACGCGGCGGGGCGACTTACATGATGGCGTCTGCCATCCCGCCGGCGACTTACATGTTCGCCGGTGGGGTGGCAGGGGGAAGGCAACTCTGGGAGATTAGGCGCCCGCGAACAGGGAGTTTTGCCGCGGGTGACTAATCTCCCCATGTGCCAGAGCCCTAAGAGAGCTGCAGAATATGTAGGTGCTATATAGGCAGAGGATAATGACTACATGCCCTGTTGTGCGAAAAAATGTACCCCATGACACCTGAGGCATAACTTGAGGGTATGTACCCCAAAATTCTATCATGCCCAAAGTGTGTTTGTTTGCATTTGTAAGGATTACTTATGTATACAGGCCATATGGCCAAACATCATGGGGAAAGTGTCCTCTATCTAAATTTGCTTTATGCATGTTTAGAGTGGCTAATGGCCGACTGCATTTACTGTTTTGGGCTATCACATATGGTGCAGTTTCAATGGATAATATTTATTCTATTATTTGATATTATATTATTGTTCTAACAATCAAAGAAGGCAATAGTCAGCCAGTAGTGGGGTGGTTGTGTCCAAGATGAAAGGTCACTATAATCAAACCATTAAAGTTTAAGTAGTTAAAGAAGAACTTTTGTATTATTTTTTGCTGAAAGAGGTGGAGGACCTAGTCAGCAGGGTATTGTACGTTTGTCAGATATTCGGACAGATTGAACATGGACTGAATAGGTGCGTTGATGTTGCCTTCATCCAATTGGTCTGTGGGCCTTTCTGTATAATCCTGTCTTGGGCCCCTGGGCCACATTCGTATCGGCCCAATTTGGCCCAGGAGGAGGGTGTCCAAATCGAGCCCAGATCCACTCATTTGGTGACCTTGACAAAACAGTGGAGCTGGCTGTGTATTTCCAACTTAAGAGCCTTACATACACAGTCGCAAATAATTGTCATTGAACAAAACTGCTGTTTACACCAATAAGGTGTTGGTCTGGCTTACAAAAAAAATGTATATACGCACCTTTATGTAGTGAGATCAGCGTTATAACAGCCGATATCCACGTTTGCAATGCAGGGGGTTAATTCTCCAGGTTCTACCCCAATCTTACAACTGGCTGTTTTTCTCACCTCTTAACCTATTTACTACTTTATGCCCCCTTATGGGGGAGGCGGGGGCAACATGGAACTGAAGCTGTCTGTACTGACCAGGGTTTTTGCTCCAATGATTACAAATGGAAGGGAAGTCCAATTACTGAAATGAATCTTCTCTGCCATTACTTTGTAGTCTATTTTTCCTAAAATCCCAACACTGCAGCTTTATTGTACACATTAGGGTTATACCTAGGTTTTAAGTAGGGATGCACCGAATCCACTATTTTGGGGTTTGGGCGAGATTCCTGGATTCCGAACCGAATCCTGGATTTGTTGCATCCCTAGTTTTAAGCTGCAGTTTGCTGCTTCTAGATAACAGCCACCAGTGTCGGACTGGGGTGCCAAGGGCCCACCAGAAAACCTTAGGCCCACTGTCCAGACCACCATTCCTTCCCAGTTCACTCACTTTCTTTAATTTCTTAATTACTTATTTTTACATACTATTATCTATCCTTTCCTTTATTTCTTTTGTTTCTTCTCATAGAATTGAGTAATGGCCATGGTGTAGGCATACAAGGCAAATGGTTGGGTGAGCAAGGGGGCCCACTGGGAGTTTTTTTCCTATGAAGTTTGTATTCTATTTATTTAATTAAAAATAAATCCTATACATATTATTTGTGTGGGTTTATATTATATAGGTACCTTCCTGACACCTGTAGGTATTTAAACTGTTTAAACGTTTAGCAGAGCTATTACTTTAACCATGAAAATGCTTAATGCCAGCAGTAACCCCCTAGTGTGTCTCCCCTGCTGATTTAGTAGCACAGGCAGGGTTTATATTATTTGTACTATAGAAAAGAAAACCTAGAATTTCCCTTTAGTTTGCCTGTGCGCTTTATAGATTTATTCTTAGCCCCCTAGAGAGCCAGTTTTGGTTATTGGCACAGTTACAGCTTAGCTTTATTGCTTTTATGTTCCTTTATCTCAGGACTGGCAGCCGCCCTTTGCCTGCGATGTCAAAAGCTTCTGCTTCACCCCTCGGGTACAGCGCCTCAACGAACTAGAGGTAAGGTTTCTGTGATTATTGTGCTGGGAAT
This sequence comes from Xenopus tropicalis, assembly GCF_000004195.4. Lineage (NCBI taxonomy): Eukaryota > Metazoa > Chordata > Amphibia > Anura > Pipidae > Xenopus > Xenopus tropicalis. Next base: position 16,199,107 of record NC_030684.2, read on the forward strand.
TAACCCAGATCATGGTTATTACAAACTGCTGTTTTTGTAGCTACATTAACATGTTGGAACTTGAGGATATGGACATTAACAAAATTGTTAGTTAGAAGCTTGACCAACTTGGGTTGGTTTTCCATATCCCTATTAGTTATATACAGATATTTGGATTTAAGGTGGCCATACACCTTCAGATCCACTCGCTTGGCGATGTCGCCAAGCGAGCAGATCTTCTCCCGATATCAGGAGAATCCAGGCTAATTTGATCGTGTGGCCAAACGATCGAATTATAACGACGGGTATAGGCAAAGTCGGTTTGGGGACCGAATCAACGAGCCGATACGGTCCCCCATCCGACTAGATTTTTTAACCTGCCGATCGATATCTGCCCGATTTCAGGCCAGATATGGGTCGGGCAGGCCCGTCGTTAGTGCCCCTACATGGGCCGATTAGTTGCTGAATCGGTCTAAGGGACCCATATCGGCAGCTACAATCGGCCCGTGTATGGGGACCTTTAGGCAGTATCGTATTTGTTCCAGAACAGTAGCCGATATTTACTTTCATTATTCTAACTGCTCTAGACCAGTCATAGCTAAATAGAACCTTTGCTATATAAACAAACGTGTATGTTTAATTGACTTTATGATCTTGCATTGTTAAAATGCGGATGTGGGCAGAAGTCATTTATAGAGACTGGAATCACACTGCATAACATCATAACTCCCTGGCAGCTTAAACAAAAGCAGTTCTAGCATGGCTTCCGATTCAGCAGGGGAATATGGAAGAAGTATAGCAGGAGGGCCACCTGTTGGGTATCCCATTCTTAAATTAATGAGCTTGGATATGTGGCAAGGACAAAAAGACAGAAAAATACACAGCAGTACAGATTAGGTACATGTTTCCCTTGTTATGATATAGGCTGGAGATATCCTGTGCATTTGCATGTTTTGTTTATTCCTCTTAATTACCTGCCATGAAGGGAGTGTATGGAGCCAATTGCACACCTGTTGTGCCAGTTCCGCTTGCTTATGCTGCACAGTGATGCAGCGCCTCCTCCCATGCTATGTTCCCTCTCCAGCAATTATGTGTATGTCCCCTGGGAGGTGAGTAGGCCACCTTATTAAAAGCCACTAGGCTGCAACAGGAAAGGATTAAGCTATAGTCCAATACACACTTTTCCCCCTTGATGCCCAGGAGACTAGAATATTCTTCATTTTCTGCAAGATTAAGGGTGAAGACACACAGAGCTACTAGTAGCAGCTACTTGTCGTGGCTACTAAAATAGACAATGCTGATCATTTACTGATAATTGTCTCTACATGTGTTTTAGCAGAGGCAATTCTCAGTATTGTCTATGGCAGGGGATTTTCTGGCATTTAGTAGCCATGAAAAAGTAGCTGCTACTAGTAGCTCTGTGTGTTCTTCACCCTTAAGGTTGTAACCCTTAGGGGCTGATTTACTTACCCACGAACGGGTCGAATGGAGTCCGATTGCGTTTTTTTCGTAATGATCGGTACTTTGCGATTTTTTCGTATGTTTTGCGATTTTTTCGGATTCTTTACGAATTTTTCGGATCCAGTACGATTTTTGCGTAAAAAAGTTGCGCATTTTGCGTAGCGTTAAAACTTACGCGAAAAGTTGCGCATTTTTCGTAGCGTTAAGTTTTAACGCTACGAAAAATGCGCAACTTTTTACGCAACTTTCGTAATGGATACGAAAAACTCGCGTTTTTACGCAAAAATCGTATTGGTAACGAAAAATTCGTACAGAATCCGAAAAAATCGCAAAACATACGGAAAAGTCGCAAAATGTTCGTTTTCAAGTCGGAACTTTTCCAATTCGGGTCGGATTCGTGGGTTAGTAAATCAGCCCCTTAGACTTTATTGAAAACACTGTGAATTTTAACTACAATTCCAAAAAGAGAAAAGGAAGTTAAAAAGTCCAGTGTGTTATAGACCATATTGTTGGTAACTTTACATCGCTGGACAACTGCAAGTGGCTATGTATATGTTTGGCCGTAATACTGATTGTATTGTAGAACTTAAATATAGAAATAAGTGTTCAGGTTTGATGTTAGAATTAGGGTAGACAATTTACAGCAGCTTTCCACCTATAAGGGCTCTGGCACACGGGGAGATTAGTCGCCCGCGACAAATCTCCCTGTTCGCGGGCAACTAATCTCCCCGAATTGCCATTCCACCGGCAAAAATGTGTCGCCGGTGGGATGGCACACACGGCGGCGCGATTGCGGCAACTTCGGCGATTTGCCGAAATCTCCTGCGCAGCGTGTGCCATCCCACCGGCGACTTACATTTTCACCGGTGGGATGGCAATTCAGGGAGATTAGTCGCCCGCGAACAGGGAGATTTGTCGCGGGCAACTAATCTCCCCGTGTGCCAGAGCCCTAAAGAATGCTGGGAGTTGTAGTTCACAGCAGTCGTAAGGCTATAAGTTAATTACTCTTTGCTTTAGTATAGTATGTTATCTGCAGGCTTGCACCCTGACTGTCGGAATTTTCTTTCATCCAGGCAATGACCCGTGTCAAACTCGATTTCTTGGATCAGCTGGGAAAATTTTGGGAGCTGCAAGGTTCCGCGCTCAGAATTCCAGTGGTGGATGGCAAGCTGTTGGGTGTGTATGCACTGAGCAAGGTGGGCGTGCAGGGACAGGTGGTTCTGCAGATAAACAACATACGCATTAGCATCTTGCAGTGTCTTCTGCGCCAGGATTAAATGGTTTACTGTAATTAAATAACTGCAGGAAGTTTATATAATTACACCTTTCTAAAAGAACAGAAAGGGCCTTATTGCCCAAAGCCATCCGTAGACTGTTACCTTCTTTCCTTTTTCACTCCAGGTGGTTTCCAGTGAGGGGGGCTTTGAGGTTGTCACTAAAGAGAAGAAATGGTCTCAGGTGGGCAATCGGATGGGATACCAGCCAGGCAAAGGCACAGGCTCTCTTCTGAAGTTGCACTATGACCGAATCCTCTACCCCTACGAGCTGTTCCAGTCTGGCGTCAGCCTGATGGTAAGAAATGCACCTAGAATATTCTAGAGAGAAACCTTCTGTTTCAGTTTTTAGTAAAGGTACCGGTATAGGACCTGTTATCCAGAATGCTCGGGACCTGGGGCTTTTCAGATAAGGGTTCTTTCCGTAATTTGGATCATTTAAACCTCACAGGATTGTTTTGCATCCAATAAGGATTAATCATATCTTAGTTGGGATCAAGTACAGGTACTGTTTTATTATTACAGGGAAAAGGGAATCATTTAACCATTAAATAAACCCAATAGGGCTGTTCTGCCCCCAATAAGGGGTAATTATATCTTAGTTGGGATCAAGTACAGGTACTGTTTTATTAATACAGAGAAAAAGGAAAACATTTTTAAAATTTAGAATTATTTGCTTATAATGGAGTCTATGGGAGACGGCCTTTCAGTAATTCGGAACTTTCTGGATAATGGGTTAATGTACTGTTGCCCTGAACTGGTAAAAGCTGTGTGTTTGCCTCAGAAAGACTGCCATAGTTTATACATAAACAAAGCTGCTGTGTAGCCATGGGGGCAGCCATTCAAGCTGGAAAAACAGGAGAAAAGGCACAGGTTACGTAGCAGATAACAGATATTCTCTGTAGAATTCAATGGGAATCTAGAAAGCTTATTTGTTATTTGCTATGTAACCTGTGCTTTTCTTTCCAGCTTGAATGGCTGCCCCCGGGGCTACACAGCAGCTTTGTTTATATAAACTATAGTAGTCTTTCTGAAGCAAACACAAACTTTTACCTTTGCAGGGCTTTGCTACACTTTACATTTTTGGTCTTACTGTCCCTTTAAGTCTTTCAGGGCTCAGTGTCCTTCTATGGAAAGTGGTGGCAGTTCAGTTCCCACCCAGCCAAGCTGGTAGCCTATTGGTCTGTGTGTGGGTCCTGCCAAGTTCTAGGGTTGCCACCTCACCCCTTTAATACTGGCCACATATTGAATCCACATGTTGCATGGCTAATTAGCAATTCATATAGATGCATGCTGCATGGCTGTACATGAACCAGTTCAGTCTGCAGCATGCATCTCAATGATTTGTTAATTAGCCATGCAAGGCGTGGATTCAATATGTGGCCGGTATTAAAGAGTGGTCAGGGCTTTATTTGGCCGCATCTAATTGTGAGCGGTGCCCTTTAAACATATAGTTGATGGCTGCAGGGAATTATAATCCATCCTGCTATACGGCTAAGGGGGAGGCTGGTGTGTGTGACCTTCACTTTCAGCCACTAATCTCAGGTCACAGGCCTGATAAATCCCAACGGCATCCGCCAAACAGCGAATGGGGCATGAGAAGGATGTGAGGGATTTGAGAGTCAGTTCAGCAAAAGCCCCGGAGCCTTGAGATTCAGTTGGATTTCCTAATGAAACAATAAGCAGCACAAGGTCAGGTACCCATCCCTGGGAGGGAAATGCACGAGCACCATGGTACTCCTCCTCCTCCTCCTCCTTCTATTGTATAATTAAAGTCACAAACTCACCTCTCGGTTGGATCTTGGAGGCTTGTAGAACTCTAAATTTGGATGCAGGGCCGGAATATTCTTGTGCGCCAGAGCTTTGCCGAGCTCACTCCAACTACTGTATCCTGGCAATAATGCTGGGCATTGGCTTAACTACTAAGAGAGTAAGGGGTGCTCTCCCCTTGCAATGCTAAGTAAGCTTTATCAGAACAGTCTACGTGAATACAGCCATAAGCATTCACAGAAACGCTGTGCTGAGTCCTCTATCAAAAAAACCAGGATTTCTTGTCAGGGGCGGGCCAAGCCGACCGGGCGCCCTAGGCAACCCGGTCGGCAAACTCCGCCCACCTCCCTGCCCCCCGAACGGCGCATGCGCCCCAATTCACAGGAGGAGGTGGGAGGGGGCGGGGCGGTTAGTTCAGTCATTGCTTCCGCCGCTAATGACAAGCGGCGCAGGCAATGACAAAGTAGCGCTAGGGGTAGGCAGGAGAGGCTCCTGCCTGGCGCCCCTCCATCGTTGCACCCTAGGCAGCTGCCTCTTCTGCCTACCCCTAGTTCCGGCCCTGTTTCTTGACTCCTTGTTTGTAAACATGTTCTTCAGTAAATTCACTTTTGGTATGTTGTGTAGAGTGCCAGGGTCGGACTGGGGGGTGCAGGGCCCACCGGGGCTCCCGCCCCAGGGGCCCTGCAGGTGCCCTGCAGCCGTGTCCCCTACCCCCCCCCAGGGGCCCCCCCAACCCCCCCACCTGACGTCCTCCCTGATTGCGTATAAATTGAACGCATCGGGGCGGAACAGTCAGAAGGGGGAGCGCCGGCAAAGGTCGGACTGGGCCACTAGGGCCAGGGCCCACCGGGATTTTTCCCGGTGTCCCGGCGGCCCAGTCCAACCCTGTAGAGTGCTATTCTGAACAATTTGCAATTGGTTTTCATTTTTTTATTATTTGTGACACTGTGACCTACTGTGTCCGTAAGTTACCCTCCCATCTAGATTGTAAGCTCTTCGGGGCAGGGACCTCCATCCTCTTGTGTCTTTGACTCTTAACTTATTGCAACTGTATCTTGTATTTATTTGTATTTATTTATTTGTATTTATTGTTATACGGAGTATTTATCTATTATTTTCTTAATAACCCCCTGTTTGTATTAATGTATTCTACTGTACAGCGCTGTGTACATAAGTAGCACTTTATAAATAAAGATATACATACATACATACATTTGTGTTTTTTGAATTATTTAGCTTTATATTCAGCAACTCTCCGTCTTGGCCTTTTAGCAGCAATAAGGTTGCTAGGGTCCAAACTAGCCTAGCAACCAGGCAGTGGTTGGAATGAGAAACTGGGATATGTATAGGAGTGGGTCTGAATAGAAAGATAGGTAATAAAAAGTAACAATGACAAATGACTCCACACCTCACTGCGGACCCTGAAGGGGGTTATAAACCTAGTTATGCTATAGAAGTTGCCCAAAAACATAATTATAGATGCAATAAAACTCACTAATGAGAATTCTACTGACCAAAATGCAATAGAATTCACCACTAAGAATCCCGATTCCCAGCACTGTGTCGGCCATCTTGCTGGTACCTTACATATAGAGATAATGATGGCATTTTCCCCGTCATTATATGGCACAGGAATCAGACATGGGGATAAAGGGACAGACTTGTTCAGTGCTGGGAAACTGTGCTTATTGCTCCCAACCAGGGCCACCATCAGAAATCACGGGGCCCCTCACAAAAAAAATTTCTGGGCCCCCCTCCTCCCACACCCCCAATGGCCCCTCCCACACCCCCAATGGCCCCTCCCACACCCCCCCATCAATACAAAAGACATACAGACATTGGTAGCCAGGGGTTACGTTTTGCATTGGTGCCAGGGCAGGTACCCCCTAAATCATTGCTAGCCAGCCCAGGGCCCCCTAAAACATCAGTGGTCCTCCCCCAAATTACTCATACCGCAGGGCACCCCCAGCATCCTCCGGCCCCCCCAAGCATCCTTCAGCTTCCACCAGGGCCCCCCCCCCAAGCATCCTTCATCTTCCACCAGGGCCCCCCCCCAAGCATCCTTCATCTTCCACCAGGGCCCCCCCCCCAAGCATCCTTCATCTTCCACCAGGGCCCCCCCACCCCAAGCATCCTTCATCTTCCACCAGGGCCCCCCCCCCCCCCAAAGCATCCTTCATCTTCCACCAGGGCCCCCCCACCCCAAGCATCCTTCATCTTCCACCAGGGCCCCCCCCCCAAAGCATCCTTCATCTTCCACCAGGGCCCCCCCACCCCAAGCATCCTTCATCTTCCACCAGGGCCCCCCCACCCCAAGCATCCTTCATCTTCCACCAGGGCCCCCCCCCAAAGCATCCTTTATCTTCCACCAGGGCACCCCCCCAAAGCATCCTTCATCTTCCACCAGGGCCCCCCCCAAAGCATCCTTCATCTTCCACCAGGGCATCCTTCAGCTTCCCCCAGGGCATCCTTCAGCTTCCCCCAGGGCCCCAAGCACCTTCAATTTCCTCCCAGCAGCGTCCTGCTCCCATGATGTCCTCCTCTCTGTGCCGCGGCTCCCAGCTGCTTCTGTGCTTTTATAAGGTTGTGCTCTGTGCGTGTGACGTCAGTACGCACGGGCGCAACCTTATAAAAGCGAGGATGCAGCAGAGAGCCGCGGCACGTAGAGGAAGACGCAACTGAAGATTGGGCCCAGCCCAGCTAAAAATGCCCGGTCGTACCCCCTGTGCCCCCCTGATGGCGGCCCTGCTCCCAACTCCAATTGCAGGAACAGAGAACAGGGAGCCGGATTTACTCACATCAGCTGGGATTCTCATTGGGGGATTTTTTTTAATTTTGAGGGGTCGCTGGAGATTTGGGGAAAAGTTTTCAATACATTTCATTGAGCAATATTGCTTTAAGAATACAACTCCAATGTTTCTAGGCTACAGCTCCCAGCATGCCTCAGCCTTCATTATATATTGCATTATTCTGGGATTTGTAGTCCGGCACCAACTAAATACAGTTGGGTTGAGCAATGCAGTGCAGCAGGGTTTACAAGCCCTTTAGATTGGGTAATCCACCCAGCAGGTTGGGGCAAAGTCCTTTACTCAACATGATTTTAGGGACTACAATGCCTTTGGCAATGGGTGCAGCTATCAGGGAGTATTGGGAGGCAATAAGCAGTGGTTTATGGTGATTTATTGGCAGTTTCTTAAGCACTGATTAAACACCATGCTGGTCATGTACACACAGACCCAAGGCCTGAGCCCCTTGTTGCCCACTTTGGGCCTGTACATGGACCACTTCTGCCTACATCACTGGTGGGTGCAACTAGGGTCTGGTTTTGACCCAGACAGCCGCTCAGAAAGCTCTTTGCTACGGCCCATACGTATGAAGCTCAGCTTTAGATGCCCCGGTGTACCCGATTCCTGCATTTCTACCTACTGACCTAAGAGTCAGGCAACTTGTGGGATGAGTATATTCTCAGTAATGCATCAATTGTGTATATTCATAGGGTTTCTGTGACTGCCTGTGGCTATGTTTGTACAAGGTTTATATATATTTCTGTAGCTGCACCAGGTTCAGCCTGGGGATATGGAAAAGTGTGCCATTCCCAAACTGGCATCAACTGTTGCTTTGGAACCTTTTATTATATTCTTATTGATCCATGGAAATCGACCTTCCCATTCCCAGTTGCCCCATGGAAACAAAGCACCATCTAACAGTCTAGATCACGGTTGTCCAATTGGAGGCCTGTGGGCCAGATGTGGTCCCCCAGAATTTTTGGGCCCCTAGTCTGCTCAAAGGCTCCATGAACTTCATTGTATGAAGACATCATTTTATTTTAACCTGATCCTCGAATATACTACAGGTATAGGAGCCATTATCTAGAATGCTTGGGACAAAGGGTATTCCGGATAAGGGGTCTTTCTGTAATTTGGATCTTTGTACCTTAAGTCTACTAAATAATCAATAAAACATTAATTAAACCCAATAGGAATGTTTTGCATCCAATAAGGATTATTTATATCTTAGTTGGGATCAAGTACAGGTACTGTTTTATTATTACAGAGAAAAGGGAATCATTTAACCATTAAATAAACCCAATAGGGCTGTTCTGCCCCCAATAAGGGGTAATTATATCTTAGTTGGGATCAAGTACAGGTATTGTTTTATTATTACAGAGAAAAGGGAATCATTTAACCATTAAATAAACCCAATAGGGCTGTTCTGCCCCCAATAAGGGGTAATTATATCTTAGTTGGGATCAAGTACAGGTACTGTTTTATTATTACAGAGAAAAGGGAATCATTTAACCATTAAATAAACCCAATAGGGCTGTTCTGCCCCCAATAAGAGGTAATTATATCTTAGTTGGCATCAAGTACAGGTACTGTTTTATTATTTAATTAAAATGGAGTCTATGGGAGACAGGCTTTCTGTAATTCGGAGCTTTCTGGATATCGGGTTTCAGGATAACGGATCCCATACCTGTATATGAGAACTAATCAGCCTGCAATGAATACATTGGACTGCACTTGTTTGCATGAGTACCGGTTGGACATTTATTGACCCTACTTTACACACACACACACACTATGCTCAGCTTTATCAGGATTCATTTAACTTGCCTCTAAAGGCAAAGCTACAGTCGGAATGCATTCCAAGATTGGCTTGCTACACACACAGACATAACGTAACACTGTTCCAACACAGGTATTTCCTCATACTCGGCAGGAACATTTCATGGTTGCCCTTTGACACTAATGGGAACCGAAAGTTGAGGTAGTCATTCTTTTCCTATTAACATTGGCATTAAGCATAATTTTTACTGGCCAGGCTGGTAAAATATCGGCCAGGTGGCAACCCTATATACAGGAGGTCCTTCAGACCTCGCCAAATGGGCAGATTTTACTGGGTATGACCACAACTGCTTGTACCTATCTCAGGAAAAAAAAGCCTAATTCATAAGCCTGTACCCCATCCACAGCCATTCCCAAGTCCTCCAGCTGTTTCCTGTCTTTTTTCAGCCATCTTGCTTTTATCTAACATAGGGAGATTACTTTCTTTCTGCTATGAAATGATAATCAAGCATCAGGAAAGACTCACACAATGCTGCTTTACTGATTATTGCTGGAAAAATGTACCATTTATTAGCAGCAATCACGTGAACAAAGCAAAGATTCTCATTGGAGCACTCTCTTGCATGTATTTAGGTCCAAGCCTCCTACAATGATTTACCGAGCTTGGCAGGGTAGTGGCAAGAGTTTTGTCCCAATATTGGTCCTGTATGTGTCCAAAGGGCATTATAACTCTACTGTGCCTTGAAAAGGCTAATGAGAAGAAATACAAAAGTGTAATTAAAGGGGCAGTGTACCTTAGGAGTCTGATGCATCACTTTGGCTTTCCGAAGTCTCACGAAAACCTTGCGGAAAGCCTAAGCCCAAGTGATGTGTCGGCCTTTCCACCGGCAGCTTCTCTTGTTGCAATTATTGCCAATTCAGGGCGTTTAGTTGCAACAGTAGCAGTGATCTATAGCAGGCAAATAACTCGCTCTGTGGGTCCTTAAGGGCACAGTTTACTCATGGAATCTTTCCCTAGATACCTGTCAGGGAGCAACACACAAAGCAGCCACTTCCTCGTGTAACAACAAAAGGGACTTTTTATTGGAAAATCACTTTCTTCCTGTATTCACTACATTTCTTTAAGTGTAAATTTTGTAAAAAATGTTTGTACATTTCTTTACAAAGCACACATTTTTAATAGACAGCCTGCAGCCTTGTGCCTTTATATGGTCACAGAACCCCTTAGTGACTGCTAATATCCTTATCATTTACAGTAGGGGGTACATTATCCCTTATAATACATGAGTGATACTCAGAGTTCCCTGTATAACTCAGCCTGCAGCCTTGTGCCTTTATATGGTCACAGAACCCCTTAGTGACTGCTAATATCCTTATCATTTACAGTAGGGGGTACATTATCCCTTATAATACATGAGTGATACTCAGAGTTCCCTGTATAACTCAGCCTGCAGCCTTGTGCCTTTATATGGGCACAGAACCCCTCAGTGACTGCTAATATCCTTATCATTTACAGTAGGGGGTACATTATCCCTTATAATACATGAGTGATACTCAGAGTTCCCTGTATAACTCAGCCTGCAGCCTTGTGCCTTTATATGGGCACAGAATACCTCAGTGACTGCTAATATCCTTATCATTTACAGTAGGGGGTACAATATCCTTTATAATACATGAGTGATACTCAGAGTTCCCTGTATAACTCAGCCTGCAGCCTTGTGCCTTTATATGGGCAGAAACCCCTCAGTGACTGCTAATATCCTTATCATTTACAGTAGGGGGTACATTATCCCTTATACCGTATATACTCGAATATAAGCCGATCCGAGTATAAGCCGAGGTACCTAATTTTACCTAAGGAAACTGGAAAAACGTATTGACTCGAGTATAAGCCTAGGGTGGGAAATGCAGCCGCTACTAAGTTTCAATAATCAAATTATTTAATAAAATTTCCATGTCAGCATCCAGATAGGGGTCGTGGTTAGGTATAAGTTGCAGCATGGGCCCCACCTCGTTGAATTTTTCTTCCCCCCCCACACTATACACAGCAGTATCTATTCTGACCATATAGTAACCATGAATATTACTTTTGCCCTATAGGGCAGTACCCATTCTGCCCCAAACAGTGCTCTCTCTAAGCCCATATTGCACCAAACATTACATACAGTCACCTGAATACATTGTCCAATAGTTAAAGTTTCTCAGTTACCCCATTTATTCTGACCAGCAGGACACACACACTGCCCCAATAAAGTGCTCAGCAGTAGCCACTCGGCCACCTAGCAGCGTTCAGCAGTAGCCACTCTTTAGGACGACCAGACATGCAAACTCGTGCCCATGGTGTGTACAGCTGGTAACTTTAAGAGGGTGCAGAGGGTACTGCTTGGTGGGTTGTTTGGGTTGAAAATGGCTACTGCTAGCCATTACTCCCACTCCCTTACTAGCAGTAGCCATTCTCAACCCAAACAACCCACCAAGCAGTACCCTCTGCACCCTCTTAAAGTGACCAGCTGTACACACCATGGGCACATTTCGGCCAAAGGGAACACGCTGTGCCCCTGACATTGCCCACACGCTGGCCCCAGTAATAATCCTTATATCGTGCCTAACAAGCGAACTCTGACCCAATGCAATGGCCACAAGCAGGCACCGTACCTGCCCTATCCATCGAGCAGCAAGCACGGTACCTGCCCCTATACACCGAGCAGCGGGGCACCGACCTGTTGGATATCCGCAGGAAACTAAACAGAACAAGCGGCTCTCTACCGCGTCTCACAGTCCAGCCAAGGATCCAAAGTGAAAGCTCCGGGAAAGTCAGACGAGGGGCGGCACGCTATGACGGCGCACGGGGGGGGGCGGCACGCTATGACGGCGCATTCCCAGTACCCAGAGGACCAAACAGCCCCCCCCCCAGCCCAATAAATAGTGATTGTCTGTGGCACCTTACAGCCTCCCTGGCATTCCCAGTACCCAGAGGACCAAACAGCCCCCCCCCCAGCCCAATAAATAGTGATTGTCTGTGGCACCTTACAGCCTCCCTGGCATTCCCAGTACCCAGAGGAACAAACAGCCCCCCCCCCAGCCCAATAAATAGTGACTGTCTGTGGCACCTTACAGCCCCCCTGGCATTCCCAGTACCCAGAGGCACAAACAGCCCCCCCAGCCCAATACATAGTGACTGTCTGTAGCACCTTAACAGCCCCCTGGCATCCCAGTACCCAGAGGCACAAACAGCCCCCCCCAGCCAATACATAGTGACTGTCTGTGCACCTTACAGCCCCCCCTGGCATTCCCAGTACCCAGAGGCACAAACAGCCTCCCCCCAGCCCAATAAATAGTGACTGTCTGTGGCACCTTACAGCCCCCCTGGCATTCCCAGTACCCCAGAGGAACAAACAGCCCCCCCCCAGCCCCAATAAATAGTGACTGTCTGTGGCACCTTTACAGCCCCCTGGCATTCCCAGTAACCCAGAGGCACAACAGCCCCCACAGCCCAATAAATAGTGACTGTCTGTGGCACCTTAACAGCCCCCCTGGCATTCCCAGTACCCAGAGGAACAAACAGCCCCCCCCCAGGCCCAATAAATAGTGAACTGTCTGTGGCACCTTACAGCCCCCCTGGCATTCCCAGTACCCCAGAGGAACAAAAAAGCCCCCCCCAGCCCAATAAATAGTGACTGTCTGTGGCACCTTACAGCCCCCCTGGCATTCCCAGTACCCAGAGGCACAAACAGCCCCCCCAGGCCCAATAAATAGTGACTGTCTGTGGCACCTTACAGCCCCCCTGGTATTCCCAGTACCCAGAGGCAAAAACAGCCCCCCAGTCCAATAAATAGTGACTGTCTGTGGCACCTTACAGCCCCCTGGCATTCCCAGTACCCAGAGGCACAAACAGCCCCCCAGCCCAATAAATAGTGACTGTCTGTGGCACCTTACAGCCCCCTGGCATTCCCAAAACCAAGAGGAACAAACAGCCCCCCCAGCCCAATAAATAGTGACTGTCTGTGGCACCTTACAGCCCCCCTGGCATTCCCAGTACCCAGAGGCACAAACAGCCCCCCCAGCCCAATAAATAGTGACTGTCTGTGGCAGTGCTCATTATATCTTAGTTGGCATCAAGTACAGGTACTGTTTTATTATTTAATTAAAATGGAGTCTATGGGAGACAGGCTTTCTGTAATTCGGAGCTTTCTGGATAACGGGTTTCCGGATAACGGATCCCATACCTGTATATGAGAACTAATCAGCCTACAATGAATACATTGGACTGCACTTGTTTGCATGAGTACCGGTTGGACATTTATTGACCCTACTTTACACACACACACACACTATGCTCAGCTTTATCAGGATTCATTTAACTTGCCTCTAAAGGCAAAGCTACAGTCGGAATGCATTCCAAGATTGGCTTGCTACACACACAGACATAACGTAACACTGTTCCAACACAGGTATTTCCTCATACTCGGCAGGAACATTTCATGGTTGCCCTTTGACACTAATGGGAACCGAAAGTTGAGGTAGTCATTCTTTTCCTATTAACATTGGCATTAAGCATAATTTTTACTGGCCAGGCTGGTAAAATATCGGCCAGGTGGCAACCCTATATACAGGAGGTCCTTCAGACCTCGCCAAATGGGCAGATTTTACTGGGGTATGACCACAACTGCTTGTACCTATCTCAGGAAAAAAAAGCCTAATTCATAAGCCTGTACCCCATCCACAGCCATTCCCAAGTCCTCCAGCTGTTTCCTGTCTTTTTTCAGCCATCTTGCTTTTATCTAACATAGGGGAGATTACTTTCTTTCTGCTATGAAATGATAATCAAGCATCAGGAAAGACTCACACAATGCTGCTTTCTGATTATTGCTGGAAAAATGTACCATTTATTAGCAGCAATCACGTGAACAAAGCAAAGATTCTCATTGGAGCACTCTCTTGCATGTATTAGGTCCAAGCCTCCTACAATGATTTACCGAGCTTGGCAGCGGTAGTGGCAAGAGTTTTGTCCCAATATTGGTCCTGTATGTGTTCCAAAGGGCTTATAACTCTACTGTGCCTTGAAAAGGCTAATGAGAAGAAATACAAAAGTGTAATTAAAGGGGCAGTGTACCTTAGGAGTCTGATGCATCACTTTGGCTTCCGAAGTCTCACGAAAACCTTGCGGAAAGCCTAAGCCCAAGTGATGTGTCGGCCTTTCCACCGGCAGCTTCTCTTGTTGCAATTATTGCCAATTCAGGGCGTTTAGTTGCAACAGTAGCAGTGATCTATAGCAGGCAAATAACTCGCTCTGTGGGTCCTTAAGGGCACAGTTTACTCATGGAATCTTTCCCTAGATACCTGTCAGGGAGCAACACACAAAGCAGCCACTTCCTCGTGTAACAACAAAAGGACTTTTTATTGGAAAAATCACTTTCTTCCTGTATTCACTACATTTCTTTAAGTGTAAATTTTGTAAAAAATGTTGTACATTTCTTTACAAAGCACACATTTTAATAGACAGCCTGCAGCCTTGTGCCTTTATATGGTCACAGAACCCCTTAGTGACTGCTAATATCCTTATCATTTACAGTAGGGGGTACATTATCCCTTATAATACATGAGTGATACTCAGAGTTCCCTGTATAATACTCAGAGTTCCCTGTAAACTCAGCCTTGCAGCCTTGTGCCTTTATATGGGTCACAGAACCCCTTAGTGACTGCCTAATATCTTATCATTTACAGTAGGGGTACATTATCCCTTATAATACATGAGTGATACTCAGAGTTTCCTGTATAACTCAGCCTGCAGCCTTGTGCCTTTATATGGGCACAGAACCCTCAGTGACTGCTAATATCCTTATCATTTACAGTAGGGGGTACATTATCCCTTATAATACATGAGTGATACTCAGAGTCCCTGTATAACTCAGCCTGCAGCCTTGTGCCTTTATATGGGCACAGAATACCTCAGTGACTGCTAATATCCTTATCATTTACAGGTAGGCCTACCAATATCCCTTATAATACATGAGTGATACTCAGAGTTCCCTGTATAACTCAGCCTGCAGCCTTGTGCCTTTATATGGGCAGAAACCCCTCAGTGACTGCTAATATCCTTATCATTTACAGTAGGGGGTACATTATCCCTTATACCGTATATACTCGAATATAAGCCGATCCGAGTATAAGCCGAGGTACCTAATTTTACCTAAGGAAACTGGAAAAACGTATTGACTCGAGTATAAGCCTAGGGTGGGAAATGCAGCCGCTACTAAGTTTCAATAATCAAATTATTTAATAAAATTTCCATGTCAGCATCCAGATAGGGGTCGTGGTTAGGTATAAGTTGCAGCATGGGCCCCACCTCGTTGAATTTTTCTTCCCCCCCCACACTATACACAGCAGTATCTATTCTGACCATATAGTAACCATGAATATTACTTTTGCCCTATAGGGCGGTACCCATTCTGCCCCAACAGTGCTCTCTCTAAGCCCATATTGCACCAAAACATTACATACAGTCACCTGAATACATTGTCCAATAGTTAAAGTTCTCAGTTACCCCATTTATTCTGACCAGCAGGACACACACACTGCCCCAATAAAGTGCTCAGCAGTAGCCACTCGGCCACCTAGCAGCGTTCAGCAGTAGCCACTCTTTAGGACGACCAGACATGCAAACTCGTGCCCATGGTGTGTACAGCTGGTAACTTTAAGAGGGTGCAGAGGGTACTGCTTGGTGGGTTGTTTGGGTTGAAAATGGCTACTGCTAGCCATTACTCCCACTCCCTTACTAGCAGTAGCCATTCTCAACCCAAACAACCCACCAAGCAGTACCCTCTGCACCCTCTTAAAGTGACCAGCTGTACACACCATGGGCACATTTCGGCCAAAGGGAACACGCTGTGCCCCTGACATTGCCCACACGCTGGCCCCAGTAATAATCCTTATATCGTGCCTAACAAGCGAACTCTGACCCAATGCAATGGCCACAAGCAGGCACCGTACCTGCCCTATCCATCGAGCAGCAAGCACGGTACCTGCCCCTATACACCGAGCAGCGGGGCACCGACCTGTTGGATATCCGCAGGAAACTAAACAGAACAAGCGGCTCTCTACCGCGTCTCACAGTCCAGCCAAGGATCCAAAGTGAAAGCTCCGGGAAAGTCAGACGAGGGGCGGCACGCTATGACGGCGCACGGGGGGGGGGCGGCACGCTATGACGGCGCACGGGGGGGCGGGGCGGCGCGCTATGACGGCGCATGGGGGGGCGGGGCGGTGCGCGCGTCGGGCCATGGGATGCGCCGGTGGGACAGGGATGCCGGTTGGACACGGATGCGCCGGTAGGACACAAGTAGGACTCGAGTATAAGCCAAGGATTCCTTTTTTAGCACATTTTGAGTGCTGGAAAACTCGGCTTATACTCGAGTATATACGGTAATACATGAGTGATACTCAGCGTTCCCTGTATAACTCAGCCTGCAGCCTTGTGCCTTTATATGGGCACAGAACCCCTCAGTGTCTGCTAATATCCTTATCATTTACAGTAGGGGGTACATTATCCCTTATAATACATGAGTGATACTCAGAGTTCCCTGTATAACTCAGCCTGCAGCCTTGTACCTTTATATGGGCACAGAACCCCTCAGTGTCTGCTAATATCCTTATCATTTACAGTAGGGGGTACATTATCCCTTTTAATACATGAGTGATACTCAGAGTTCCCTGTATAACTCAGCCTGCAGCCTTGTGCCTTTATATGGGCACAGAACCCCTCAGTGACTGCTAATATCCTTATCATTTACAGTAGGGGGTACATTTTCCCTTATAATACATGAGTGATACTCAGAGTTCCCTGTATAACTCAGCCTGCAGCCTTGTGCCTTTATATTGGCACAGAACCCCTCTGCCACTTTTAATATCCTTATGTTTGACAGGGGGTACATTATCCCTTATGGCAGTGATAGAGTGGTACTTAAAGCAATACTGGCATGGACATGTTTTCTTTTAAAATGCATCCGTTAATTTTTAATTTTGAAATTTCCCATGGGGCTAGCCATATTCTTCATTTCCCAGGGTGCCATAGCCATGTGACCTGTGCTCTCATAAACTTCAGGCACACTTTACTGCTGCGCTGCAAGTTGGAGTGATATCCCCCCACCCTGACCCCCAGCAGCCGATCAGCAGAACAATGGGAAGGGAGCAAGATAGCAGCTCCCAGTAGGTATCAGAATAGCACTCAATAGTAAGAAATCCAAGTCCGGCTTGGGACTCCTCCAGTTACATGGGAGTAGGAGAAAGAATAGGTTAGCTGAAAGCAGTTCTAATGTGTAGCGCTGGCTGAAAGCTCAGACTCAGGCACAATGCACTGAGATGACGCCTACACACCAGTATTACAACTAAAAAAAATACATTTGTTGGTTTAAGAATAAAACTTTAACTTGTAAAGTGAGTTATTTGCTATGTAAACAGTGTAACTGAGAAATAAAAAGTACACCATAAAAATGAAAGACAGCATAGATCTTTAAAGAGATACTGATAACTTTAAAGATCTATGCTGTCTTTCACCAATGCAGTTAGAAGGGGAAATCAGCTGGTTACCCCCCGATAACCCCCAGCACAATCTAACATATTGTCAGGGGTTAAAGCATTCTGGGAGCTGTAGTACAGCTTTCTGATCAGGGAAATAGATGGTCGGAATAGCAGCAGCAGGATAAGGCATTTGATGGGTCAGTTTTATTTGGGATGGGGTAACTTCCCCTTTAATGCAAGAGAATTCTCTATTAAGAGGCGCTTAACCCCCTATTCTCCGTTTCTTTAAATGGATGGTTCATCTTTATGGTTAACTTCTAGCATGTTATAGAATTGTCCAATTAGTTTTAATTGGTTTTTACATTTTTTGCCTTCTTCTGCCTTCCTCAAGCTTTCAAATAGGGGGTCACTGACCCCAGCACCCCAAAAAAAACCTATTGCTTTTGTTACTTTTTATCCCTTATCTTTCTATTCAGACCCTCTCCTATTCATATTCCTGTCTCTCATTCAAACAACTGCCTGGTAGCTAGGGTCATTAAGACCATAGCAACCATATAGGTGTTGAAATTCCAAAAAGGAGAGTTGAACAAGAAGCTAAATTAAAAAAAAAACACAAATAATAAAAAAGACATTTCAAATTGCATACTATATATCTACATCATACTTTGGGTGAAGTTGCCCTTTCCGTCATCAGGGGATTTTTCCCTTCCCCTGGGGGTGTTTTGGCACCTGTGCCGACAGATGGGATTCCATGCAGCAGAGAGGAGGGGAACAGTATAGATCACTAATGAAAGGTGTGCCTCCTATAATTATTATGTAATTACTCTGCTCCTTTCCAATTTAGAAATGTTTCCATGGATCACTTCCAAGTTGCATTGAGAATTTCCTTATGCAGAAATGCTCGCAAGGACACACGTGTGATGGGGACAATGGCAGTCTGAGAACTTGAGGTCCAGTATGTAAAGCAACAATGTGTAAAGGAACCCAAAGAGCAAATAAATAAATAAATAATAATAAATAAACCTGCCAGATTGCTGGAAAGTAAAGGGTTAAACTACAGCATCCCAATAAGACAAAGGGGTAAAGGGGTGTTTCATCTTTAAATTACCAGTTAATATGTTATTCCGAGCAACTTTGCAATTTGTCAATTTGTTTTTTTTTTTAAATTAATCTTTAAATTACAGGTATAGGACCCGTTATCCAGAATGCTCGGGACGTGGGGGTTTCCAGATAAGGGGTCTTTCCGTAATTTGGATTTCCACACCTTAAGTCTACTAAAATATTATTTAACCATTAAATAAACCCAATAGGGCTGTTCTGCCCCCAATAAGGGGTAATTATATCTTAGTTGGGATCAAGTACAGGTACTGTTTTATTATTACAGAGAAAAGGGAATCATTTAACCATTAAATAAACCCAATAGGACTGTTCTGCCCCCAATAAGGGGTAATTATATCTTAGTTGGGATCAAGTACAGGTACTGTTTTATTATTACAGAGAAAAGGGAATCATTTAACCATTAAATAAACCCAATAGGGCTGTTCTGCCCCAATAAGGGGTAATTATATCTTAGTTGGGATCAAGTACAGGTACTGTTTTATTATTACAGAGAAAAGGGAATCATTTAACCATTAAATAAACCCAATAGGGCTGTTCTGCCCCAATAAGGGGTAATTATATCTTAGTTGGGATCAAGTACAGGTACTGTTTTTCAGGTAAGGGAACCCATAGCGGTATTGCTATTTCCCTATATTCAGTAATACATATCATCCTGGGCCCACTGGACGCTCACACCCGTGTAAGTTCGGGTCAAAAATGTGTCTGGGGGTGGGGGGTCCGGCTGCACCAGGGCCCGGGGATGTCTAGTTACGCGACTGTGGATAGAAGATCTGGAGCAGGGGACCAGGGAAGGCACGTGAGAGAATCCTGTCAGCCCTAGGGAATCTAAAGCTGGGGACGGCCATTTGTTTGGGGGCTGCAGGTGATTTAACCAGGTTGTCTGCAGGAGCTACGGCACCATCGGTAGGGAATGAAGAGCCCTATGGCTTACATATTGGATTGCAGACACGGCCTCGAAAAATGCTTTATGCAAGTTGCCCTTTGGGGGTTGAAGAATGCTTTATGCAAGTTGCCCTTTGGGGGTTGAAGAATGCTTTATGCAAGTTGCCCTTTGGGGGTTGAAGAATGCTTTATGCAAGTTGCCCTTTGGGGGTTGAAGAATGCTTTATGCAAGTTGCCCTTTGGGGGTTGAAGAATGCTTTATGCAAGTTGCCCTTTGGGGGTAAGATGCTATTCGGTAAAGCGTTGGGGGAAATATCTAAATCAGGGGTTTAAAAAAAAAAGTTGGGGAGCAACACAAGCATTAAAAAAAAATTCCTATGATTGGTTATTTGTAGTCCCTATGTGCACTGGCACCTACAGTAGGCTCTGTATGGCAGTACCCATGGTCATTATGCCTCCAAGTCAGGAATTCAAGAATAAGGACCTGCTTTGAGGCCACTGGGAGCAACATGTTACCCCCGAGTCACTGGTTGGGGATCGCTGATCTAAATCATCTGGTGGGAAAAGTACATTCCTTCCGCAGACTCCCAGGAGATTTAAGGAACCTCCAAGACACCAATCTGACACTTAGAAGGAAGTTAAAGCTTATAGGCCTGGTAAGGAGCCTGATAGGTCATTCTCAAGAAAGACAGGGCAGTCTAGTATATAAAGATCCCCGATCCTCCAAGTCCCAGCAGAAGTCACAATGATGGGAGGTTGTTCCAGCTTCTAAGAGTAGGAGCAAGGCTCCTTCAATTCCAGAGAGTCTGGACAAGGAATATTCAAGACTCGTGGGTACTGTCTGTTGTAAGGAGGGTTATCGGCTGGAGTGTTGCCATATCTATAGATACTGTCCTGGGAATGATTTCTCTTCCTCAAGCAAGGATCTCCAGAACCGGGGGTACTGACCATATCCAAGCAAGATCAGTTGTCTGCCATGCAATTCATGAGATACTTGAGCATTTTGACATCAAAAATAGGATTGGTCAGCTGGGTGAGGCGGCGGATGCACCCGATTCAGCGAGGATTATCGGCCAAATGAGTCAATAAAAATGTAACTTATTAGCTTAACGTGATTCATACAAAATCTCCCAGCTGATAAGGATCCTCTCACGGAACATTTGTTTATTCACCGTGATTTCACACCTGTGTATTCACACTCACGTGGAACCTGCCGCCATTACGCAAACTTGCCTGAAATAAAGGGAGGTTTGTTTCCCACACACATGAATTAATACTGTGTCAGGTACAGTTATAGGGTAACTCTTATGTTTAGGCTGGGAGAATTCTAATGCTCTGGTTACAGGCTGGAGCCGACAGTGAGCATTGGCCTCTGGTTGGTATACGGTAAAGGTTGCCATACATGGGAAGACTCACTCATTTGGCCAGATCGGAGCTTCCCCCGATATGCCCACCTAGGGCCAAACTCTAAAAATACAACAGGCGGCGTTGGATCAGAGACTGCGTGAATAAACCGATGCGGAGCTCGATGAGATGAAAAGTCAAACCTGCCCAATCATGATCTGCCCAATGTTAGGCCAGATATCAGTGGGATAGGCCCATCTTTATCTTGTAAGTACTAGGGTTCTTTCACTACAGTATGCATATATACAGAGACCCAACTGGATAGATAGGTCAGTATGGGTCTGTATGTGAGTGGATAGATAGGTCAGTGTGGGTCTGTATGTGAGTGGATAGATAGGTCAGTGTGGGTCTGTATGTGAGTGGATAGATGGGTCAGTATGGGTCTGTATGTGAGTGGATAGATAGGTCAGTGTGGGTCTGTATGTGAGTGGATAGATAGGTCAGTGTGGGTCTGTATGTGAGTGGATAGATAGGTCAGTATGGGTCTGTATGTGAGTGGATAGATAGGCCAGTGTGGGTCTGTATGTGAGTGGATAGATGGGTCAGTGTGGGTCTGTATGTGAGTGGATAGATGGGTCAGTGTGGGTCTGTATGTGAGTGTATAGATGGGTCAGTGTGGGTCTGTATGTGAGTGGATAGATAGGTCAGTGTGGGTCTGTATGTGAGTGGATAGATAGGTCAGTATGGGTCTGTATGTGAGTGGATAGATAGGCCAGTGTGGGTCTGTATGTGAGTGGATAGATGGGTCAGTGTGGGTCTGTATGTGAGTGGATAGATGGGTCAGTGTGGGTCTGTATGTGAGTGTATAGATGGGTCAGTGTGGGTCTGTATGTGAGTGGATAGATAGGCCAGTGTGGGTCTGTATGTGAGTGGATAGATAGGCCAGTGTGGGTCTGTATGTGAGTGGATAGATAGGTCAGTGTGGGTCTGTATGTGAGTGGATAGATGGGTCAGTGTGGGTCTGTATGTGAGTGGATAGATAGGTCAGTGTGGGTCTGTATGTGAGTGTATAGATGGGTCAGTATGGGTCTGTATGTGAGTGGATAGATAGGTCAGTATGGGTCTGTATGTGAGTGGATAGATAGGTCAGTATGGGTCTGTATGTGAGTGGATAGATGGGTCAGTATGGGTCTGTATGTGAGTGGATAGATAGGTCAGTGTGGGTCTGTATGTGAGTGGATAGATAGGTCAGTATGGGTCTGTATGTGAGTGGATAGATAGGTCAGTATGGGTCTGTATGTGAGTGGATAGATGGGTCAGTATGGGTCTGTATGTGAGTGGATAGATAGGTCAGTGTGGGTCTGTATGTGAGTGGATAGATAGGTCAGTGTGGGTCTGTATGTGAGGGGATAGGTCAGTGTGGGTCTGTATGTGAGTGGATAGATGGGTCAGTGTGGGTCTGTATGTGAGTGGATAGATGGGTCAGTATGGGTCTGTATGTGAGTGGATAGATGGGTCAGTGTGGGTCTGTATGTGAGTGGATAGATGGGTCAGTATGGGTCTGTATGTGAGGGGATAGGTCAGTGTGGGTCTGTATGTGAGTGGATAGATGGGTCAGTATGGGTCTGTATGTGAGTGGATAGATGGGTCAGTGTGGGTTTGCGTGTGCTATGTAACATGTCAGTGTGGGTCTAATGGACCAATTAGAACTGAAACATGTTGTGCTTTGCTGTGCACCAATAAATGTACCAAGTTTGCTTTAACACAAGGCTCTGGTGGATTCCTGTTTATATTGTTATGATGCAGGTGAGGGCACAAGGGGAGTAGATAGCAATGAAGCAAGTGCCCAGGGAGTAGGTTCCATTACAAGCCCCTTCCTTGTATTTACTGCCCTCTGCCTTTTCTCTTAACTAGCTCAGTCTCACAGGAACAGTTTTGTGTGATCTCCACTACACTTACCTTAGGGACCAACTCACAATATAAAGGTAAATATCTGCACAACAGCAGCCTAGAGCCCACTGAGCATGTGCAGTGCCACTGACACACAGACCTGCTGTGGACAAAGTTAAAGGCCAGGATCATTAGTTCATAGGGCTGCTGACTCTCTGGGCTGGTACAGGGAGTTCAGTACATAAAATACAGCATTTCCAGCCAGAGTTTAGTTTTTGAATTATTTGCCTTCCTCTTCTGATTCTTTCAAGCTTTTAAATGGGGGTCACTGACCCAGTAGATAAAAAAACAAAACAAAAAACTATTGCTCTGTGAACTTTATTTTTTATCCATCTATTCAGACCCTCTCCTATTCATATTCCTGTTTCTCATTTAAATCACTGCCTAGTTGCTAAGGTAAAAAGGCCCTGGCAACAAGATAGCTAAGGTTCCAAACTGGAGAGCTGCTGTACAAAAAGCTAAGCACAGGTATAGGACCTGTTATCCAGAATGCTCAGGACCTGGGGCTTTTTTCGGAAAAGCGATCTTTCCGTAATTCGGATCTCCATACATTAAATTTACTAAAAAAATAATTTAAACATCATTTAAACCCAATAGGGCTGTTCTGCCCCCAAAAAGGGGTAATTATATCTTAGTTGGGATCAAGTACAGGTACTGTTTTATTATTACAGAGAAAAGGGAATCATTTAACCATTAAATAAACCCAATAGGGCTGTTCTGCCCCCAATAAGGGGTAATTATATCTTAGTTGGGATCAAGTACAGGTACTGTTTTATTATTACAGAGAAAAGGGAATCATTTAACCATTAAATAAACCCAATAGGGCTGTTCTGCCCCCAATAAGGGGTAATTATACCTTAGTTAGGATCAAGTACAGGTACTGTTTTATTATTACAGAGAAAAGGGAATCATTTAACCATTAAATAAACCAAATAGGGCTGTTCTGCCCCCAATAAGGGGTAATTATATCTTAGTTGGGATCAAGTACAGGTACTGTTTTATTATTACAGAGAAAAGGGAATCATTTAACCATTAAATAAACCAAATAGGGCTGTTCTGCCCCCAATAAGGGGTAATTATATCTTAGTTGGGATCAAGTACAGGTACTGTACTTGATCCGTTGTTCTAATATCCCTTGTTCTAATAAGCCTGAATTCGCCCGATATAACCCACCCGTAGGTGGGGATACCGGGAGAAGATCAGCTCGCTTGGCAACGTGTATGGCCGCCAATATTCTTCCTTCCTGGGCCGAACACACTATATAATCCCAGAGGTAGAGCCAGGGTAGACCTTTACCTGTGGCTCCTTGTTTAGTGTGGCAGCTCCGTCAGTCTCCCTTGTGCTCTATCCGATTCTCAGTTCATTCCCCAGGCCACAGATTTTTGCCTTTAAGTTGCGCAGTTCCCCTTGAATTTTTTGTGTCTTTTTGTTGCCCTGCCGCACTGCATCCAGAATAGTAAGATCTTGGTCTGGCCCGATATTCAGCGTCACCTGAGAGGAGAGCAAAAAGAGGAGAGCAAGATTAATTCACATCTCCTCTCACCCCCACAGGGCCCTTACCCATAGGGGTTCCTTCTTAGTTTGGTTATGAGCCGTCTCACTGCATGTGTTTAATCCTCTAGTACAGCAATAGCAGTGTTATGAAGTTTAAGCTCCCCCTACTGGCTAGAAAATGTAACTGCTGCTCCAAATATCATAGTACAGGTATGGGATCACTTATCCGGAAACCCGTTATCCAGAAAGCTCTGAATTACAGAATGCCGTCTCCCATAGACTCCATTTTAAACCTGATTTTCTTTTTATCTGTAATAATAAAACAGTACCTTGTAATTGATCCCAACTAAGATATAATTACCCCTTATTGGGGGCAGAACAGCCCTATTGGGTTTATTTAATGGTTAAATGATTCCCTTTTCTCTGTAATAATAAAACAGGACCTGTACTTGATCCCAACTAAGATATAATTACCCCTTATTGGGGGCAGAACAGCCCTATTGGGTTTATTTAATGGTTAAATGATTCCCTTTTCTCTGTAATAATAAAACAGGACCTGTACTTGATCCCAACTAAGATATAATTACCCCTTATTGGGGGCAGAACAGCCCTATTGGGTTTATTTAATGGTTAAATGATTTTTTAGTAGACTTAAGGTATGGAGGTCCAAATTACGGAAAGACCCCATACCCAGAATACCCTTGGTTCCGAGCATTCTGGATAATGGGTTTTTACCTTCAAGTATGTTATAGAATGGTCAATTTTTAATTTGTCTTCATTTTTTTATAGTTTTTTTTTTTAATCATTTGCATTCTTCGTCTGGCTCTAAATGGGGGTCACTGACCCCGGCAGCCCATAAACTACTGCTCTGTGAAGCTACAGTTTTATTGTCCTTTTTTATTACTTATCGTTCTATTCAGGTGCTCTCCTACTCATGTTCAAGTCTCTTATTCAAAGCGCTGACTGGTTGCTAGACTAATTTGAACCCAAGCAACCAGACAGCTGCTGAAATTTCGAATTGGAAAGCTACTGAACAAAAGCTAAGTAAAATCCACAAATAAAAAAAAAAAGACCAATTGCAAATTGTCTCAGAATAGCCATCTCTTCTACTAGATTGTACTAGAAAATACCAGCCTGTGTGTTTTCCCCTGTTTGGTTAAGGTGACACTTAATATTTATTCTCTGCCATCTTGTTTCTGTATATAGATATGCTTTCGTATAAGGCAATGAGATGCGTGCAACAGAAAATCTTGCCGTCGGTCTATCCCAGACTCACCTTGAATAGTTGCTTCTCTACATCCTTTAACCGCTGTCTCAGCAGCTTGATGTCAGTCTTATAGCCCTCTACCTCCATGTTGCGCCTTTTCTCCAGAGCCTCGTATCTCTGCGCCATCAATTGCAGCCGCTTGGCCACCTTATCTGAACGTTCCTGGTATAAGAATAACATTGGATATTAATCTCACAAACAGATGTTGGGTAACTGTAACACTACAGGAGGACTAGGGGAGATAACCAGTCACATTTTTATAAAAGCGAACAAAGCGGTTTTTAATTATTTGCTTTCTTCTTCTGACTCTTTCCACAGTCAAATGGGGGTCACTGACCCCGGCAGCCAAGAAACTATTGCTCCGCGAGGCTACTTTTAATTGTGTTGATTTGAAAAACCCATCATACTGTTCTTCGACTTCAGCTTATTCTTCCGCTTTTTCTTCTTATTCTTAGCGCCCCCCATTTTCTAAACGCTACTCCACCTACAGCTTTAGGGGTACAACACCCAGACTCCCCACACTTCTTCGCCCTATAGCGGAGCAGGTTGCTTGTGCTTTTCTAAGCGATTCCCCCCGTCTTTTTGTGGCGCTGCTCCGAACACCCCAATTTTCCATTGACTTTGACAGGGAAGAGTGAAATGAAGAATGAAACAGCGACAATTGCTGGATCCCAAAGGGGGAGGGGCCAACAACAGCCAATCAAATATAACCCATTGACTTTAATGGGAAAATTTAAACTGCGGCCAATCTTACAGCTCTGAGGCTACAGTCCCCAAACTTGAATCACATAGTCATGGGGCCAGCCTGAATGAAAATATGATGATTGTTGGATGCCCAAAACTGGGCGGAACTGTGAACAGCCAATTAGATTTTACGTACTGACTTGGCAAAAATCCAACCTGCTGCCATTCTCACAGTAATAACACCGGGGTCCCCAGACTCTGCAGAGTTAATGCAAAGTTTGCAGAGTTAGTCACTGGGTAAGTACAATTCCAGGTTAGAAAAAGTGGGCGGAGCCACCAACCGCCAATCAGATGTCTCTTGTTGACTTTCAGTGGGGAAATTTAAATTGCTGCCATTCAGACAGTATTAAAACCAGGGTCCCCAAACTTTGCACAGTGGTTTTTACTATAGAACTGTGGTCCAAGGTTAGAAACAGTGGGCGGAGCCAACAGATCAAATTTCCTTTAGTGACTTCACGTTTTTTAACCCAACATAAAGTTTGTTCTCAAACTTCCATTTCTAGTTGTTATTGTTATTTCTTTATTCAGGCCCTCTCCTATTCATATACCAGTCTCTCACTCAAACCACTTTCTGGTTGCTAATTGGGTAATGTAAACCCTAGCAACCAGATGACTCGGGAGTGGCTGAACAAAAAGTAAAAGGAGATTTTGTGATACTCATCATTAAATCCTTTTCTCTCAGGGCGTCTGTGGGACACAGGGACCATGGGGTATAGTATCTACCAGCAGGAGGCAGGACACTAGAGAGGAAGAAGAGTATGAAGCCCCTCCTCCCTGCTACTATACCCCCGTGCACAGGGCCGCCATCAGAAATCACGGGGCCCCTCACAAAAAAAATTTCTGGGCCCCCCTCCCACAAATACAAAGGACTCACAGATATGAGACATTGGTAGGCAGCAGGGCCCCCCTAGTACATTGGTAGCCAGCAGGGCCCCCCCAGTACATTGGTAGCCAGCAGGGCCCCCCCTAATACATTGGTAGCCAGCAGTGCCCCCCCTAGTACATTGGTAGCCAGCAGTGCCCCCCCTAGTACATTGGTAGCCAGCAGTGCCCCCCTCTAGTAAGTTGGTAGCCAGCAGTGCCCCCCCTAGTACATTGGTAGCCAGCAGTGCCCCCCCTAGTATATTGGTAGCCAGCAGGCCCCCCCAGTACATTGGTAGCCAGCAGGGCACCCCCAGTACATTGGTAGCCAGCAGGGCCCCCCCTAATACATTGGTAGCCAGCAGTGCCCCCCCTAATACATTGGTAGCCAGCAGTGCCCACCCAGTACATTGGTAGCCAGCAAACCCCCCCTAGTACATTGGTAGCCAGCAGGGCCCCCCTAGTATATTGGTAGCCAGCAGTGCCCCCCGAGTACATTGGTAGCCAGCAGTGCCCCCCCTAGTACATTGGTAGCCAGCAGGGCCCCCCCTAGTACATTGGTAGCCAGCAGGGCCCCCCCTAATACATTGGTAGCCAGCAGTGCCCCCCCTAATACATTGGTAGCCAGCAGTGCCCACCCAGTACATTGGTAGCCAGCAAACCCCCCCTAGTACATTGGTAGCCAGCAGGGCCCCCCTAGTATATTGGTAGCCAGCAGTGCCCCCCCGAGTACATTGGTAGCCAGCAGTGCCCCCCCTAGTACATTGGTAGCCAGCAGGGCCCCCCCTAGTACATTGGTAGCCAGCAGTGCCCCCCCAGTACATTGGTAGCCAGCAGGGCCCCCCCTAGTACATTGGTAGCCAGCAGTGCCCCCCTAGTACATTGGTAGCCAGCAGTGCCCCCCCTAGTATATTGGTAGCCAGCAGGCCCCCCCAGTACATTGGTAGCCAGCAGGGCCCCCCCTAATACATTGGTAGCAAGCAGTGCCCCCCCTAGTACATTGGTAGCCAGCAGTGCCCCCCTCTAGTAAGTTGGTAGCCAGCAGTGCCCCCCCTAGTACATTGGTAGCCAGCAGTGCCCCCCTAGTACATTGGTAGCCAGCAGTGCCCCCCCTAGTATATTGGTAGCCAGCAGGCCCCCCCAGTACATTGGTAGCCAGCAGGGCACCCCCAGTACATTGGTAGCCAGCAGGGTCCCCCCTAATACATTGGTAGCCAGCAGTGCCCCCCCTAATACATTGGTAGCCAGCAGTGCCCACCCAGTACATTGGTAGCCAGCAAACCCCCCCTAGTACATTGGTAGCCAGCAGGGCCCCCCTAGTATATTGGTAGCCAGCAGTGCCCCCCCGAGTACATTGGTAGCCAGCAGTGCCCCCCCTAGTACATTGGTAGCCAGCAGGGCCCCCCCTAGTACATTGGTAGCCAGCAGTGCCCCCCTAGTACATTGGTAGCCAGCAGGGCCCCCCCTAGTACATTGGTAGCCAGCAGGGCCCCCCCTAGTACATTGGTAGCCAGCAGTGCCCCCCCAGTACATTGGTAGCCAGCAGGGCCCCCCCTAGTACATTGGTAACCAGCAGTGCCCCCCTAGTACATTGGTAGCCAGCAGTGCCCCCCCTAGTATATTGGTAGCCAGCAGGCCCCCCAGTACATTGGTAGCCAGCAGGGCACCCCCAGTACATTGGTAGCCAGCAGGGCCCCCCCTAATACATTGGTAGCCAGCAGTGCCCCCCCTAATACATTGGTAGCCAGCAGTGCCCACCCAGTACATTGGTAGCCAGCAAACCCCCCCTAGTACATTGGTAGCCAGCAGGGCCCCCCTAGTATATTGGTAGCCAGCAGTGCCCCCCGAGTACATTGGTAGCCAGCAGTGCCCCCCCTAGTACATTGGTAGCCAGCAGTGCCCCCCCTAGTACATTGGTAGCCAGCAGTGGCCCCCCTAATACATTGGTAGCCAGCAGTGCCCCCCCTAGTACATTGGTAGCCAGCAGGGCCCCCCCTAGTACATTGGTAGCCAGCAGTGCCCCCCCTAGTACATTGGTAGCCAGCAGGGCCCCCCCCTAATACATTGGTAGCCAGCAGTGCCCCCCCTAATACATTGGTAGCCAGCAGTGCCCCCCCAGTACATTGGTAGCCAGCAAACCCCCCCTAGTACATTGGTAGCCAGCAGGGCCCCCCCTAGTATATTGGTAGCCAGCAGTGCCCCCCTAGTACATTGGTAGCCAGCAGTGCCCCCCCCTAGTACATTGGTAGCCAGCAGTGCCCCCCCCTAGTACATTGGTAGCCAGCAGTGCCCCCCCTAGTACATTGGTAGCCAGCAGTGCCCCCCCTAATACATTGGTAGCCAGCAGTGCCCCCCCAGTACATTGGTAGCCAGCAGTGCCCCCCCTAGTACATTGGTAGCCAGCAGTGCCCCCCCTAGTACATTGGTAGCCAGCAGGGCCCCCCCAGTACATTGGTAGCCAGCAGGGCCCCCCCTAAAACATTGGTAGCCAGCAGTGCCCCCCCCAGTACATTGGTAGCCAGCAGTGCCCCCCCTAATACATTGGTAGCCAGCAGTGCCCCCCCTAGTACATTGGTAGCCAGCAGGGCCCCCCCTAATACATTGGTAGCCAGCAGTGCCCCCCCTAATACATTGGTAGCCAGCAGTGCCCCCCCAGTACATTGGTAGTCAGCAAACCCCCCTAGTACATTGGTAGTCAGCAAACCCCCCTAGTACATTGGTAGCCAGCCAACCCCCCCTAGTACGTTAGTAGCCAGCACAGCACAATCCTTCGGTGACGGCTCCTCGACGACGGCTCCTCCGGCGAGGTCCTTCGTTCCCAACAGCACTGCACTTCTGAGTGCCGAACATCTTGTACCGGAAGGCTCCGGGGGTGCTGATACCCGTGTTGGAGTATGCTCTGGAGCAGAGGGGAGGTGACTTCCTCCAGGCAATGCGAGCTCTGCATATGGTCTTGCGGGTCCTGCGGTACGTGTCTGTACCCCGATGGAGGTGAAATTTTTATGCCCGACCGGGTCCAAGAGTGGAGTTCCAATTCCTTGGGAATGGAAGTAACGTGGTTGACTGAGGGAAGGCGCCACCCTTGGAACAATGATGGCAAGTGTTCGTGGGACTGCCTGGTCTGCGTGGAGGAAGGTAGGTAGGGACGCTGATGTAAATGCGGAGGTCTCAGGCACTCCGTGGTTAGGAGGTATCTGTCAAGAGGACTGTCTTGGAGGTAGGCAGACAAGGGAGATGGTGGCCGGGGCCAGTGTTGCCGAGTAGGCAGGAGCCTGGTTGAGGTCCCAAGTGGGGTCGCAAGGAGGAGTGTGTTTTCCTGTGGGAAGTGGTGACGTCCGGTAGGATGAGCATCCTCACTGGAGGATGTCGAGCCAGGCCGAATCGAGTATTAGGGAGAATCCAGGGTCAAACCTTTCTCCCCACTAGACAGTGGGAATGACCAGCCGAGAGGGAAAGAACTGGAGGGAGTACCCCGAACACGCCAGGTCTGGTGGATCCTTCATCCTTGGAGGGTACCAGCTTCCGAGCTGCCCTCATGGTACGGGTACCATCTGGTGAAGAGCCTTGTGCTTGCTAGCCGGCCGTTGGTTTCGGGGAGGCTGGATCGGGGTGGTGAGCATTACCTGGAGCGAGAAGTCGGAGTCCTGAGGAAGGTGCCAGGGTCAGACTTACTGAGCGCCATCGTTGGTGGGCCAGGCTTTCCTGGCCAGGAGAGGGAAGCAGAATGATGATTCATGACTCCACCTTGATTCTTCTGACAATTCTGAGGCAGAGGAGGAGAAGGGGAAGTATGCAGATTAAGTCCCTGTGGCCGTTAGGGCATCCGCCGCTGGGGCAAGAGGGTCGTGATAGGTGGCCCTTAATAGTGGAACTTGCGGTTCATGTGTGGTAGGAGAAGAATGGCCATGCGGGTTATCCTGATCTTCCTGGTGTTGATCAGGAGCTGCGCTTCTGAGGTCGAGCAGGTCCCTTGAGCCAATGCTTCTTTGGAGCTATGGTCCAATCTGCTGGACTGGCGTCCACGGTCCGAAGCCGCCCTCGTGATTCCAGGAGGGTCCGACTTTGGCTGATATGAGACATATACAGGCACCACGCAAGGGAATCGTGTCCTGGGTAGGATCCTGATCCTTCAGGCAGACTTGTTCGATTCCACGGATGTTCCACTGCGGGTCATGAAGGTGACCCTGCGCGAATGGAAAAGGAGGTTGTTATCCCTAGGCATAAGGACTTCCCGTGGGAAGGGGAGGTGACCTGTAGAAGAGTCTTGGCTGACCGGAGATGTCGACACGGTGAACAGCAGAGGCTACCAAGGGTGTCTTGTGTTGCTAAACACCTGTGCTGCCTCAAGGGATGCGTTTCGATGTATTCCTTGGCGTCCTGGATTTGGGAGGCTAGGCCGGCAGCATCTTGGACCAGGACTGGGTGGCCTGGGAGTCCCAGGTTGGGACCATAATGGGACGTTGGCTTTCTCCTGCTAAAGAGAGTGTGTATGAGAGGGGTCCATCCACCTTCTTGTCCATGGAGTCCTAGAAGGAAGGAATTCATGAAGTGGACGAACTGTGTTCTGAGGGAGAGGTGCTTCCACAGAAGGGTGGGGAAGGAACCATTATACCAACCCTTGCTGCGGAAGGAATAACAAGGTTGCAGCCGATGCAGTGATAGAGTCAAATGCTTCGGAAGGAGACTAGGGAGCTTCTACTGACTCCTTTAGGTCATCAGGGAAGGCTTCTCCTTCACTAGGGATGATCCTCCCAGTGGTCAGGCGTGTATGGAGTCTTAATGCTAAGTCTTCCTGGGTGGAAGGCCTGATGCTTGAGCTATTCGGCCCGAAAAACAGGACCTTTGCGGCCCAGCCTGTCCAATATCTTATCCAGGCGGGCGGCCAACTGGGAATGCCAGTGGAAGCAGAATGGCCCATAAGTGGGGTCCGTGCTGAAAGTGGGAGCCTGCGTTGAAGCATAGTGCCCCGCTGCCGAATCAGCCACCCCTGAGATTTGGAAGGTGGCTGGGAGGGCAAGACTAGGCCTGGGAAAAGGCTGCGACCAGGAGCCACGAGAAGCAGAGGACAGATCCTTTCTGCCACAAGGGGTATTGGCGACACCTACTGCATGTTAGGTATTGTACCATAAAGGGGATTCCCCTAGAGCCCAGTGGGCGTAGAGCAGCATAAGGTCGGTAGTGAAGGAATATCCTGTCGAGTAAGGCAAAACGGAGCCGATTACCGCGTAACACAATGCTTATTACAGTGTCAGTGCAGGCCGAGTACGGGGACAGTGCTGATGTACGGGGCGTAGTTAGTATGGTGCCAAGCGCAGCGCCAGCGCGGTGCCAAGTGCAGAGCCGGGCACGGTGCCAAGTTTAAGGCCAAGTACCTTGCAGCACGGAGTGGGGTACAGTGCCAAGTACAGGAGTAGTAGGGAGCCAAGTACAGTGCCAGATATGGTGCCAGGTATATAGCCATGTACCGTGCCATGTACAGTGCCAAGTAAGGGTTAAGTACCGTGTCCCGCACAGGTTAAGTACTGTGTCAAGTACAGGTGAAGTGCGGTGCCATATACATGTAAATACAGTGCCAAGTAAAGGTTAAGTACAGAGCCAGGCCCGTGTTAAGGACCGTGCCAGGACAGGTTAATACAGTGCCAAGCACAGGTTAGGTATCATGCTAGTACAAGTTAAGTACAGTGCCAAGTGCAGGTTACATACAGAGCCAAGCCCGTGTTAAGGGCCGTGCAAGTACAGGTTAAATACAGTGCCAAGTACAAGTTTAGCACAGTGCAGAGAACAGGTTAATACAGTGCCAAGCACAGGTTAGGTACCATGCCAGTACAAGTTAAGTAAAGTGCCAAGTGCAGGTTACATACAGAGCCAAGCCCGTGATAAGGGCCGTGCAAATACAGGTTAAATACAGTGCCAAGCACAGGTTAAGTACCGTGCCAAGTACAGGTTGAGTACAGTGCCAGGTACGGGTTAAGTACGGTGCCAGGTACGGGTTAAGTACGGTGCCAGGTACGGGTTAAGTACGGTGCCAGGTACGGGTTAAGTACGGTGCCAGGTACGGGTTAAGTACGGTGCCAGGTACGGGTTAAGTACGGTGCCAGGTACGGGTTAAGTACGGTGCCAGGTACAGGTTAAGTACGGTGCCAGGTACAGGTTAAGTACGGTGCCAGGTACAGGTTAAGTACGGTGCCAGGTACAGGTTAAGTACGGTGCCAGGTACAGGTTAAGTACAGTGCCCTGCGGGTACCGTCCCTCCAGCGTCTGGCCTGCGTTCTGCGTTCTGGGGTCCCGGATGGCAAGCGGAGCGACCGCGTTCAGGATGGAGAGCGAGAGGGTCGATGCCGAGTCCTCCCCCCACCACTGTGAAGGATGGCAAGCCACAATGCAAGGAAGATCTGTGGCAAGGAGAACCGTTAAGGATGGAGAGCGGGCCTAAGTGGCGAGAAGGAGAAGCGTGCCGAAGAAGGAGTCACGCAATGACGTCAGAGCGCTCGAAAGAGAGGGACTGCCCAAAGTGTGTTTGTTTGCATTTGTAAGGATTACTTATGTATACAGGCCATATGGCCAAACATCATGGGGAAAGTGTCCTCTATCTAAATTTGCTTTATGCATGTTTAGAGTGGCTAATGGCCGACTGCATTTACTGTTTTGGGCTATCACATATGGTGCAGTTTCAATGGATAATATTTATTCTATTATTTGATATTATATTATTGTTCTAACAATCAAAGAAGGCAATAGTCAGCCAGTAGTGGGGTGGTTGTGTCCAAGCTGAAAGGTCACTATAATCAAACCATTAAAGTTTAAGTAGTTAAAGAAGAACTTTTGTATTATTTTTTGCTGAAAGAGGTGGAGGACCTAGTCAGCAGGGTATTGTACGTTTGTCAGATATTCGGACAGATTGAACATGGACTGAATAGGTGCGTTGATGTTGCCTTCATCCAATTGGTCTGTGGGCCTTTCTGTATAATCCTGTCTTGGGCCCCTGGGCCACATTCGTATCGGCCCAATTTGGCCCAGGAGGAGGGTGTCCAAATCGAGCCCAGATCCACTCATTTGGTGACCTTGACAAAACAGTGGAGCTGGCTGTGTATTTCCAACTTAAGAGCCTTACATACGCAAATAATTGTCATTGAACAAAACTGCTGTTTACACCAATAAGGTGTTGGTCTGGCTTACAAAAAAAATGTATATACGCACCTTTATGTAGTGAGATCAGCGTTATAACAGCCGATATCCACGTTTGCAATGCAGGGGGTTAATTCTCCAGGTTCTACCCCAATCTTACAACTGGCTGTTTTTCTCACCTCTTAACCTATTTACTACTTTATGCCCCCTTATGGGGGAGGCGGGGGCAACATGGAACTGAAGCTGTCTGTACTGACCAGGGTTTTTGCTCCAATGATTACAAATGGAAGGGAAGTCCAATTACTGAAATGAATCTTCTCTGCCATTACTTTGTAGTCTATTTTTCCTAAAATCCCAACACTGCAGCTTTAGTGTACACATTAGGGTTATACCTGGGGTTTAAGTAGGGATGCACCGAATCCACTATTTTGGGGTTTGGGCGAGATTCCTGGATTCTGAACCGAATCCTGGATTTGTTGCATCCCTAGTTTTAAGCTGCAGTTTGCTGCTTCTAGATAACAGCCACCAGTGTTGGACTGGGGTGCCAAGGGCCCACCAGAAAACCTTAGGCCCACTGTCCAGACCACCATTCCTTCCCAGTTCACTCACTTTCTTTAATTTCTTAATTACTTATTTTTACATACTATTATCTATCCTTTCCTTTATTTCTTTTGTTTCTTCTCATAGAATTGAGTAATGGCCATGGTGTAGGCATACAAGGCAAATGGTTGGGTGAGCAAGGGGGCCCACTGGGAGTTTTTTTCCTATGAAGTTTGTATTCTATTTATTTAATTAAAAATAAATCCTATACATATTATTTGTGTGGGTTTATATTATATAGGTACCTTCCTGACACCTGTAGGTATTTAAACTGTTTAAACGTTTAGCAGCGCTATTACTTTAACCATGAAAATGCTTAATGCTAGCAGTAACCCCCTAGTGTGTCTCCCCTGCTGATTTAGTAGCACAGGCAGGGTTTATATTATTTGTACTTCTGAAGGCAAGGTTCAGAATTACTTCTACAACTTGGAACTTGGGCAGGTACTGCTCCAAATACATTGTTCTGAGCATCCCTTTGCAGGACAAAACTCATAATTATCCTTTATTTTCTCTTTATAAAAGGTATAGAAAAGAAAACCTAGAATTTCCCTTTAGTTTGCCTGTGCGCTTTATAGATTTATTCTTAACCCCCTAGAGAGCCAGTTTTGGTTATTGGCACAGTTACAGCTTAGCTTTATTGCTTTTATGTTCCTTTATCTCAGGACTGGCAGCCGCCCTTTGCCTGCGATGTCAAAAGCTTCTGCTTCACCCCTCGGGTACAGCGCCTCAACGAACTAGAGGTAAGGTTTCTGTGATTATTGTGCTGGGAATAAACCCAGATCATGGTTATTACAAACTGCTGTTTTTGTAGCTACATTAACATGTTGGAACTTGAGGATATGGACATTAACAAAATTGTTAGTTAGAAGCTTGACCAACTTGGGTTGGTTTTCCATATCCCTATTAGTTATATACAGATATTTGGATTTAAGGTGGCCATACACCTTCAGATCCGCTCGCTTGGCGATGTCGCCAAGCGAGCGGATCTTCTCCCGATATCAGGAGAATCCAGGCTAATTTGATTGTGTGGCCAAACGATCGAATTATAATGACGGGTATAGGCAAAGTCGGTTTGGGGACCGAATCAACGAGCCGATACGGTCCCCCATCCGACTAGATTTTTTAACCTGCCGGTCGATATCTGCCCGATTTCAGGCCAGATATGGGTCGGGCAGGCCCGTCGTTAGTGCCCCTACATGGGCCGATTAGTTGCTGAATCGGTCTAAGGGACCCATATTGGCAGCTACAATCGGCCCGTGTATGGGGACCTTTAGGCAGTATTGTATTTGTTCCAGAACAGTAGCCGATATTTACTTTCATTATTCTAACTGCTCTAGACCAGTCATAGCTAAATAGAACCTTTGCTATATAAACAAACATGTATGTTTAATTGACTTTATGATCTTGCATTGTTAAAATGCGGATGTGGGCAGAAGTCATTTATAGAGACTGGAATCACACTGCATAACATCATAACTCCCTGGCAGCTTAAACAAAAGCAGTTCTAGCATGGCTTCCGATTCAGCAGGGGAATTTGGAAGAAGTATAGCAGGAGGGCCACCTGTTGGGTATCCCATTCTTAAATTAATTAGAGCTTGGATATGTGGCAAGGACAAAAAGACAGAAAAAGACACAGCAGTACAGATTAGGTACATGTTTCCCTTGTTATGATATAGGCTGGAGATATCCTGTGCATTTGCATGTTTTGTTTATTCATCTTAATTACCTGCCATGAAGGGAGTGTATGGAGCCAATTGCACACCTGTTGTGCCAGTTCCGCTTGCTTATGTTGCACAGTGATGCAGCGCCTCCTCCCATGCTATGTTCCCTCTCCAGCAATTATGTGTATGTCCCCTGGGAGGTGAGTAGGCCTCCTCATTAAAAGCCACTAGGCTGCAACAGGAAAGGATTAAGCTATAGTCCAATACACACTTTTCCCCCTTGATGCCCAGGAGACTAGAATATTCTTCATTTTCTGCAAGATTAAGGGTGAAGACACACAGAGCTACTAGTAGCAGCTACTTGTCGTGGCTACTAAAATAGACAATGCTGATC
This sequence comes from Xenopus tropicalis, assembly GCF_000004195.4. NCBI lineage: Eukaryota > Metazoa > Chordata > Amphibia > Anura > Pipidae > Xenopus > Xenopus tropicalis. The sequence continues at coordinate 16,236,111 of NC_030684.2, forward strand.
ATTTACTGATAATTGTCTCTACATGTGTTTTAGCAGAGGCAATTCTCAGTATTGTCTATGGCAGGGGATTTTCTGGCATTTAGTAGCCATGAAAAAGTAGCTGCTACTAGTAGCTCTGTGTGTTCACCCTTAAGGTTGTAACCCTTAGACTTTATTGAAAACACTGTGAATTTTAACTACAATTCCAAAAAGAGAAAAGGAAGTTAAAAAGTCCAGTGTGTTATAGACCATATTGTTGGTAACTTTACATCGCTGGACAACTGCAAGTGGCTATGTATATGTTTGGCCGTAATACTGATTGTATTGTAGAACTTAAATATAGAAATAAGTGTTCAGGTTTGATGTTAGAATTAGGGTAGACAATTTACAGCAGCTTTCCACCTATAAGGGCTCTGGCACACGGGGAGATTAGTCGCCCGCGACAAATCTCCCTGTTTGCGGGCAACTAATCTCCCCGAATTGCCATTCCACCGGCAAAAATGTGTCGCCGGTGGGATGGCACACACGGCGGCGCGATTGCGGCAACTTCGGCGATTTGCCGAAATCTCCTGCGCAGCGTGTGCCATCCCACCGGCGACTTACATTTTCACCGGTGGGATGGCAATTCAGGAAGATTAGTTGCCCGCGAATAGGGAGATTTGTCGCGGGCGACTAATCTCCCCGTGTGCCAGAGCCCTTATAGGTGGAAAGCTGCTGTAAATTGTCTACCCTAATTCAACATCAAACCTGAACACTTATTTCTATATTTAAGTTCTACAATACAATCAGTATTACGGCCAAACATAAGTTAATTACTCTTTGCTTTAGTATAGTATGTTATCTGCAGGCTTTCACCCTGACTGTCGGAATTTTCTTTCATCCAGGCAATGACCCGTGTCAAACTCGATTTCTTGGATCAGCTGGGAAAATTTTGGGAGCTGCAAGGTTCCGCGCTCAGAATTCCAGTGGTGGATGGCAAGCTGTTGGGTGTGTATGCACTGAGCAAGGTGGGCGTGCAGGGACAGGTGGTTCTGCAGATAAACAACATACGCATTAGCATCTTGCAGTGTCTTCTGCGCCAGGATTAAATGGTTTACTGTAATTAAATAACTGCAGGAAGTTTATATAATTACACCTTTCTAAAAGAACAGAAAGGGCCTTATTGCCCAGAGCCATCCGTAGACTGTTACCTTCTTTCCTTTTTCACTCCAGGTGGTTTCCAGTGAGGGGGGATTTGAGGTTGTCACTAAAGAGAAGAAATGGTCTCAGGTGGGCAATCGGATGGGATACCAGCCAGGCAAAGGCACAGGCTCTCTTCTGAAGTTGCACTATGACCGAATCCTCTACCCCTACGAGCTGTTCCAGTCTGGCGTCAGCCTGATGGAAAGAAATGCACCTAGAATATTCTAGAGAGAAACCTTCTGTTTCAGTTTTTAGTAAAGGTACCGGTATAGGACCTGTTATCCAGAATGCTCGGGACCTGGGGCTTTCCGGATAAGGGGTCTTTCCGTAATTTGGATCATTTAAACCTCACAGGATTGTTTTGCATCCAATAAGGATTAATCATATCTTAGTTGGGATCAAGTACAGGTACTGTTTTATTATTACAGGGAAAAGGGAATCATTTAACCATTAAATAAACCCAATAGGGCTGTTCTGCCCCCAATAAGGGGTAATTATATCTTAGTTGGGATCAAGTACAGGTACTGTTTTATTATTACAGGGAAAAGGGAATCATTTAACCATTAAATAAACCCAATAGGGCTGTTCTGCCCCCAATAAGGGGTAATTATATCTTAGTTGGGATCAAGTACAGGTACTGTTTTATTATTACAGGGAAAAGGGAATCATTTAACCATTAAATAAACCCAATAGGGCTGTTCTGCCCCCAATAAGGGGTAATTATATCTTAGTTGGGATCAAGTACAGGTACTGTTTTATTAATACAGAGAAAAGGAAAACATTTTTAAAATTTAGAATTATTTGCTTATAATGGAGTCTATGGGAGACGGCCTTTCAGTAATTCGGAACTTTCTGGATAATGGGTTAATGTACTGTTGCCCTGAACTGGTTAAAAGCTGTGTGTTTGCCTCAGAAAGACTGCCATAGTTTATACATAAACAAAGCTGCTGTGTAGCCATGGGGGCAGCCATTCAAGCTGGAAAAACAGGAGAAAAGGCACAGGTTACGTAGCAGATAACAGATATTCTCTGTAGAATTCAATGGGAATGTAGAAAGCTTATTTGTTATTTGCTATGTAACCTGTGCTTTTCTTTCCAGCTTGAATGGCTGCCCCCGGGGCTACACAGCAGCTTTGTTTATATAAACTATAGTAGTCTTTCTGAAGCAAACACAAACTTTTACCTTTGCAGGGCTTTGCTACACTTTACATTTTTGGTCTTACTGTCCCTTTAAGTCTTTCAGGGCTCAGTGTCCTTCTATGGAAAGTGGTGGCAGTTCAGTTCCCACCCAGCCAAGCTGGTAGCCTATTGGTCTGTGTGTGGGTCCTGCCAAGTTCTAGGGTTGCCACCTCACCCCTTTAATACTGGCCACATATTGAATCCACATGTTGCATGGCTAATTAGCAATTCATATAGATGCATGCTGCATGGCTGTACATGAACCAGTTCAGTCTGCAGCATGCATCTCAATGATTTGTTAATTAGCCATGCAAGGCGTGGATTCAATATGTGGCCGGTATTAAAGAGTGGTCAGGGCTTTATTTGGCCGCATCTAATTGTGAGCGGTGCCCTTTAAACATATAGTTGATGGCTGCAGGGAATTATAATCCATCCTGCTATACGGCTAAGGGGGAGGCTGGTGTGTGTGACCTTCACTTTCAGCCACTAATCTCAGGTCACAGGCCTGATAAATCCCAACGGCATCCGCCAAACAGCGAATGGGGCATGAGAAGGATGTGAGGGATTTGAGAGTCAGTTCAGCAAAAGCCCCGGAGCCTTGAGATTCAGTTGGATTTCCTAATGAAACAATAAGCAGCACAAGGTCAGGTACCCATCCCTGGGAGGGAAATGCACGAGCACCATGGTACTCCTCCTCCTCCTCCTCCTTCTATTGTATAATTAAAGTCACAAACTCACCTCTGGGTTGGATCTTGGAGGCTTGTAGAACTCTAAATTTGGATGCAGGGCCGGAATATTCTTGTGCGCCAGAGCTTTGCCGAGCTCACTCCAACTACTGTATCCTGGCAATAATGCTGGGCATTGGCTTAACTACTAAGAGAGTAAGGGGTGCTCTCCCCTTGCAATGCTAAGTAAGCTTTATCAGAACAGTCTACGTGAATACAGCCATAAGCATTCACAGAAACGCTGTGCTGAGTCCTCTATCAAAAAAAACAGGATTTCTTGTCAGGGGCGGGCCAAGCCGACCGGGCGCCCTAGGCAACCCGGTCGGCAAACTCCGCCCACCTCCCTGCCCCCCGAACGGCGCATGCGCCCCAATTCACAGGAGGAGGTGGGAGGGGGCGGGGCGGTTAGTTCAGTCATTGCTTCCGCCGCTAATGACAAGCGGCGCAGGCAATGACAAAGTAGCGCTAGGGGTAGGCAGGAGAGGCTCCTGCCTGGCGCCCCTCCATCGTTGCACCCTAGGCAGCTGCCTCTTCTGCCTACCCCTAGTTCCGGCCCTGTTTCTTGTCTCCTTGTTTGTAAACATGTTCTTCAGTAAATTCACTTTTGGTATGTTGTGTAGAGTGCCAGGGTCGGACTGGGGGGTGCAGGGCCCACCGGGGCTCCCGCCCCAGGGGCCCTGCAGCCGTGTCCCCTACCCCCCCCCAGGGGCCCCCCCAACCCCCCCACCTGACGTCCTCCCTGATTGCGTATAAATTGAACGCATCGGGGCGGAACAGTCAGAAGGGGGAGCGCCGGCAAAGGTCGGACTGGGCCACTAGGGCCAGGGCCCACCGGGATTTTTCCCGGTGTCCCGGCGGCCCAGTCCAACCCTGTAGAGTGCTATTCTGAACAATTTGCAATTGGTCTTTCATTTTTTTATTATTTGTGACACTGTGACCTACTGTGTCCGTAAGTTACCCTCCCATCTAGATTGTAAGCTCTTCGGGCAGGGACCTCCATCCTCTTGTGTCTTTTGACTCTTAACTTATTGCTAACTGTATCTTGTATTTATTTGTATTTATTTATTTGTATTTATGTTATAAACGGAGTATTTATCTATTATTATCTTAATAACCCCTGTTTGTATTAATGTATTCTAACTGTACAGCGCTGTGTACATAAGTAGCCACTTTATAAATAAAGATATACATACATACATACATTTGTGTTTTTTGAATTATTTAGCTTTATATTGAGCAAACTCTCCGTCTTGGCCTTTTAGCAGCAATAAGGTTGCTAGGGTCCAAACTAGCCTAGCAACCAGGCAGTGGTTGGAATGAGAAACTGGGATATGTTATAGGAGTGGGTCTGAATAGAAAGATAGGTAATAAAAAGTAACAATGACAAAGGACTCCACACCTCACTGCGGACCCTGAAGGGGGTTATAACCTAGTTATGCTATAGAAGTTGCCCAAAAACATAATTATAGATGCAATAAAACTCACTAATGAGAATTCTACTGACCAAAATGCAATAGAATTCACCACTAAGAATCCCGATTCCCAGCACTGTGTCGGCCATCTTGCTGGTACCTTACATATAGAGATAATGATGGCATTTTCCCCGTCATTATATGGCACAGGAATCAGACATGGGGATAAAGGGACAGACTTGTTCAGTGCTGGGAAACTGTGCTTATTGCTCCCAACTGGGATTCTCATTGGGGGATTTTTTTAATTTTGAGATTTGGGGAAAAAGTTTTCAATACATTTCATCTGAGCAATATGCTTTCAAGAAGCATATCAACTCCATGTTTCATAGGCTACAGCTCCCAGCATGCCTCAGCTTCATCTATATATGCATTATTCTGGGATTTGTAGTCCGGCACCAACTAAATACAGTTGGGTTGAGCAATGCAGTGCAGCAGGGTTTACAAGCCCTTTAGATTGGGTAATCCACCCAGAGGTTGGGGCAAAGTCCTTTACTCAACATGATTTTAGGGACTACAATGCCTTTGGCATGGGTGCAGCTATCAGGGAGTATTGGGAGGGCAATAAGCAGTGGTTTATGGTGATTTATTGCAGTTTCTTAAGCACTGATTAAACACCATGCTGGTCATGTACAACACAGACCCAAGGCCTGAGCCCCTTGTTGCCCACTTTGGGCCTGTACATGGACCACTTCTGCCTACATCACTGGTGGGTGCAACTAGGGTCTGGTTTTGACCCAGACAGGCCGCTCAGAAAGCTCTTTGCTACGGCCCATACGTATGAAGCTCAGCTTTAGATGCCCCGGTGTACCCGATTCCTGCATTTCTACCCACTGACCTAAGAGTCAGGCAACTTGTGGGATGAGTATATTCTCAGTAATGCATCTATTGTGTATATTCATAGGGTTTCTGTGACTGCCTGTGGCTATGTTTGTACAAGGTTTATATATATTTCTGTAGCTGCACCAGGTTCAGCCTGGGGATATGGAAAAGTGTGCCATTCCCAAACTGGCATCAACTGTTGCTTTGGAACCTTTTATTATATTCTTATTGATCCATGGAAATCGACCTTCCATTCCCAGTTGCCCCATGGAAACAAAGCACCATCTAACAGTCTAGATCACGGTTGTCAATTGGAGGCCTGTGGCCAGATGTGGTCCCCCAGAATTTTGGGCCCCTAGTCTGCTCAAAGGCTCCATGAACTTCATTGTATGAAGACATCATTTTATTTTAACCTGATCCTCGAATATACTACAGGTATAGGAGCCATTATCTAGAATGCTTGGGACAAAGGGTATTCCGGATAAAGGGTCTTTCTGTAATTTGGATCTTCGTACCTTAAGTCTACCTAAATAATCAATAAAACATTAATTTAAACCCAATAGGGCTGTTCTGCCCCAATAAGGATTATTTATATCTTAGTTGGGATCAAATACAGGTACTGTTTTTATTATTACAGAGAAAAGGGAAATCAATTTAACCATTAAATAAACCCAATAGGGCTGTTCTGCCCCAATAAGGGGTAATTATATCTTAGTTGGGATCAAGTACAAGGTACTGTTTTATTATTACAGAGAAAAGGGAATCATTTAACCATTAAATAACCCAATAGGGCTGTTCTGCCCCCAATAAGGGGTAATTATATCTTAGTTGGGATCAAGTACAGGTACTGTTTTATTATTACAGAGAAAAGCGCTAAAGGTCACCAAATAAAAAGTTGCGGCTTTTTGGATATTTGGCGACGATTCCGAATTCAACAATTTGCCATCTAAAACTAGTCGATATTATGTAGAAGTCAATGGCAGATGTACCTTCCCTGGAAGATCTTTCTGGGGGCTTGTTTATTAACACTGGTGCAAATTTGCCCCTGGGCAGTAACCCATAGCAACCAATTGGAGTTTGGATTATTCCAGTCACCTGCAGGTAGAACAATGAATGCAACAATTTGATTGGTTGCCATGAGTTACTGCCCATGGTTGATAGCTGAAACAGTGTCACAAAGAAGCCTGCTGATTAAAAGACCTTGCAGGATAATTGGTCGCGACCGAAAAAGTCTGGCCACCCCTGCCATAGGCAATCACTATTTGTTGGGCTGTTGGGCCTTTGTGTCCTTGAAATGCCAGGACCTATTTTTTACTCCAAGTCAGTACCTGGCTTCTGTCTATAACGCATAAATATATTACCTGGCATTGCCATTCCCTTACCTTTTCCCAAAATGCTTGCTCTCCAGATCGTCCAGTTATAAATAGCCAGGGCCGCCATCAGGGGGGCACAGTCGTCCCGGAGAATTTCTACATTTAAGGGGGGCCCAGCCATGCTTCTGGATAATCAAATAAGGGCCCAGTCAACCTTAACATTGGGCATCTTAAATTTCATTGGTTGTCAGCGGCTAATCCGATTGGTTGTGCCCCGTGCGCAACCTTATAAAAGGGCCTGTCTCTTGGAGGAGTCTGAAGTCACCGGAGCTGCCGCTGAAGGAGAAGAAGCCAAGAACACCATCTTCGGAGGGCCCTGTCTTCGGGGCAATTGGGGCACTGTGTATGGGGGGGACTGGTTGGGGCAGCAAAGCCGACCAGGTTGCCTAGGGCGCCCGACACTGGGGGTAAGTACACTGGCACACTGTTGCCTCATTCATTTGAATAGTTCTGCCCCATGTTATTCAGGTTGGCAGAAGATATTTGTGCACCTCAATTTTAAAACGCTCCCACAGATTTTTAACTGGAAAGAGATCAGGGCTGTATTTAGTTCTGGTGCTGCCTTACCCACTGGACCTCTCCCCTACCCATACCCCTACCCCTGCTGTTCAGAGCAGTAAAGTTTGCCCATGGGCCAGTTGTTGAACAGAGGGAAGCCCCTCATTCACCTTCAGTTCTGGCACCAAATTGAGGATGGGGGTACATTTTTCTAAACTGTTTCTTTCTATATAGGAACCATTGTATTTTGCACTGTTTTTAAAACCTTGGCTGAAAAGGTTTCTCTTAATTGACTATCCTGACACCCAATAAATAGTGACTTCTTTGGCACTTACAGCCCCCCTGGCATTCCCAGTACCCAGAGGCACAAACAGCCCCCCCAGCCAAATAAATAGTTGACTGTCTGTGGCACCTTACAGCCCCCCTGGCATTCCCAGTACCCAGAGGCACAAACAGCCCCCAGCCCAAATAATAGTGGACTGTCTGTGACCTTACAGCCCCCCTGGCATCCCCAGTACCCAGAGGAACAACAGCCCCCCCCCAGCCCAATAAATAGTGACTGTCTGTGGCACCTTACAGCCCCCTGGCATTCCCAGTACCCAGAGGAACAAACAGCCCCCCCCAGCCCAAATAAATAGTGACTGTCTGTGGCAACTTAAAGCCCCTGGCATTCCCAGTACCCAGAGGCACAAACAGCCCCCCCAGCCAATAAATAGTGACTGTCTGTGGCACCTCAGTACAGCCCCCCTGGCATTCCCAGTACCCAGAAGGCACAAACAGCCCCCCCCCAGCCCAATAAATAGTGACTGTCTGTAGGCACCTACAGTCCCCCTGGCATTCCCAGTACCCAGAGGAACAACAGCCCCCCCAGCCCAATAAATAGTGACTGTCTGTGGCACCTTCCACCCCCCTGGCATTCCCAGTACCCAGAGGCACAAACAGCCCCCCCAGCCCAATAAATAGTGACTGTCTGTGGGCACTTACAGCCCCCCTGGCATTCCCAGTAACCCAGAGGCCACAAACAGCCCCCCCAGCCCAATAAAATAGTGACTGTCTGTGGCACCTTACAGCCCCCCTGGCATTCCCATACCCGAGAGGCACAAACAGCCCCCCCAGCCCAATAAATAGTGACTGTCTGTGGCACCTTACAGCCCCCCTGGCATTCCCAGTACCCAGAGGCACAAACAGCCCCCCCAGCCAATAAAATAGTGACTGTCTGTGCACCTTACAGCCCCCCTGGCATTCCCAGTACCCCAGAGGCACAAACAGCCCCCCCAGCCCAATAAATAGTGACTGTCTGTGGCACCTTACAGCCCCCTGGCATTCCCAGTACCCAGAGGCACAAAACAGCCCCCCCCAGCCCAATAAATAGTGACTGTCTGTGGCACCTTACAGCCCCCCTGGCATTCCCAGTACCCAGAGGAACAAACAGCCCCCCCAGCCCAATAAATAGTGACTGTCTGTGGCACCTTACAGCCCCCCTGGCATTCCAGTACCCAGAGGCACAAACAGCCCCCCCAGCCCAATAATAGTGACTGTCTGTGGCACCTTACAGCCCCCCTGGCATTCCCAGTACCCAGAGGCACAAACAGCCCCCCCCCAGCCCAATAAATAGTGACTGTCTGTGGCACCTTACAGCCCCCCTGGCATTCCCAGTACCCAGAGGCACAAACAGCCCCCCCCAGCCCAATAAATAGTGACTGTCTGTGGCACCTTACAGCCCCCCTGGCATTCCCAGTACCCAGAGGCACAAACAGCCCCCCCCCAGCCCAATAAATAGTGACTGTCTGTGGCACCTTACAGCCCCCTGGCATTCCCAGTACCCAGAGGCACAAACAGCCCCCCCCAGCCCAATAAATAGTGACTGTCTGTGGCACCTTACAGCCCCCTGGCATTCCCAGTACCCAGAGGCACAAACAGCCCCCCCCCAGCCCAAAAATAGTGACTGTCTGTGGCACCTTACAGCCCCCCTGGCATTCCCAGTACCCAGAGGCACAAACAGCCCCCCCAGCCAATAAATAGTGACTGTCTGTGGCACCTACAGCCCCCCTGGCATTCCAGTACCCAGAGGCACAAACAGCCCCCCCAGCCCAATAAATAGTGACTGTCTGTGGCACCTTACAGCCCCCCTGGCATTCCCAGTACCCAGAGGCACAAACAGCCCCCCCCAGCCCAATAAATAGTGACTGTCTGTGGCACCTTACAGCCCCCCTGGCATTCCCAGTACCAGAGGCACAAACAGCCCCCCCAGCCCAAATAAATAGTGACTGTCTGTGGCACCTTACAGCCCCCTGGCATTCCCAGTACCCCAGAGGCACAAACAGCCCCCCCAGCCCAATAAATAGTGACTGTCTGTGGCACCTTACAGCCCCCCTGGCATTCCCAGTACCCAGAGGCACAAACAGCCCCCCCAGCCAATAAATAGTGACTGTCTGTGGCACCTTACAGCCCCCCTGGCATTCCCAGTACCAGAGGCACAAACAGCCCCCCCCAGCCCAATAAATAGTGACTGTCTGTGGCACCTTACAGCCCCCCTGGCATTCCCAGTACCCAGAGGCACAAACAGCCCCCCCAGCCCAATAAATAGTGACTGTCTGTGGCACCTTACAGCCCCCCTGGCATTCCCAGTACCCAGAGGCACAAACAGCCCCCCCAGCCCAATAAATAGTGACTGTCTGTGGCACCTTACAGCCCCCTGGCATTCCAGTACCCAGAGGAACAAACAGCCCCCCCAGCCCAATAAATAGTGACTGTCTGTGGCACCTTACAGCCCCCCTGGCATTCCCAGTACCAGAGGAACAAACAGCCCCCCCAGCCCCAATAAATAGTGACTGTCTGTGGCACCTTACAGCCCCCCTGGCATTCCCAGTACCCAGAGGCACAAACAGCCCCCCCCAGCCCAATAAATAGTGACTGTCTGTGGCACCTTACAGCCCCCTGGCATTCCCAGTACCCAGAGGCACAAACAGCCCCCCCCCAGCCCAATAAATAGTGACTGTCTGTGGCACCTTACAGCCCCCCCTGGCATTCCCAGTACCCAGAGGCACAAACAGCCCCCCCCCAGCCCAATAAATAGTGACTGTCTGTGGCACCTTACAGCCCCCCTGGCATTCCCAGTACCCAGAGGCACAAACAGCCCCCCCAGCCCAATAAATAGTGACTGTCTGTGGCACCTTACAGCCCCCTGGCATTCCCAGTACCCAGAGGCACAAACAGCCCCCCCCCAGCCCAATAAATAGTGACTGTCTGTGGCACCTTACAGCCCCCTGGCATTCCCAGTACCCAGAGGAACAAACAGCCCCCCCAGCCCAATAAATAGTGACTGTCTGTGGCACCTTACAGCCCCCCTGGCATTCCCAGTACCCAGAGGCACAAACAGCCCCCCCCAGCCCAATAAATAGTGACTGTCTGTGGCACCTTACAGCCCCCTGGCATTCCCAGTACCCAGAGGCACAAACAGCCCCCCCCAGCCCAATAAATAGTGACTGTCTGTGGCACCTTACAGCCCCCCTGGCATTCCCAGTACCCAGAGGCACAAACAGCCCCCCCAGCCCAATAAATAGTGACTGTCTGTGGCACCTTACAGCCCCCTGGCATTCCCAGTACCCAGAGGACAAACAGCCCCCCCCAGCCCAATAAATAGTGACTGTCTGTGGCAGCCTTACAGCCCCCTGGCATTCCCAGTACCCAGAGGCACAAACAGCCCCCCCAGCCCAATAAATAGTGACTGTCTGTGGCACCTTACAGCCCCCTGGCATTCCCAGTACCCAGAGGCACAAACAGCCCCCCCAGCCCAATAAATAGTGACTGTCTGTGGCACCTTACAAGCCCCCTGGCATTCCCAGTACCCAGAGGCACAAACAGCCCCCCCCAGCCCAATAAATAGTGACTGTCTGTGGCACCTTACAGCCCCCCTGGCAATTCCAGTACCCAGAGGCACAAACAGCCCCCCCCAGCCCAATAAATAGTGACTGTCTGTGGCACCTTACAGCCCCCCTGGCATTCCCAGTACCCAGAGGCACAAACAGCCCCCCAGCCCAATAAATAGTGACTGTCTGTGGCACCTTACAGCCCCCCTGGCATTCCCAGTACCCAGAAGGCAACAAACAGCCCCCCCCCCAGCCCAATAAATAGTGACTGTCTGTGGCACCTTACAGCCCCCCTGGCATTCCCAGTACCCAGAGGCACAAACAGCCCCCCCCCAGCCTAATAAATAGTGACTGTCTGTGGCACCTTACAGCCCCCTGGCATCCCAGTACCCAGAGGCAACAAACAGCCCCCCCCAGCCCAATAAATAGTGACTGTCTGTGGCACCTTACAGCCCCCTGCGCATTCCCAGTACCCAGAGGCACAAACAGCCCCCCCCAGCCCAATAAATAGAGACTGTCTGTGGCACCTTACAGCCCCCCTGGCATTCCCAGTACCCAGAGGACAAACAGCCCCCCCAGCCCAATAAATAGTGACTGTCTGTGGCACCTTACAGCCCCCCTGGCATTCCCAGTACCCAGAGGAACAAACAGCCCCCCCCCAGCCCAATAAATAGTGACTGTCCTGTGGCACCTTACAGCCCCCTGGCATTCCCAGTACCCAGAGGAACAAACAGCCCCCCCAGCCCAATAAATAGTGACTGTCTGTGGCACCTTACAGCCCCCTGGCATTCCCAGTACCCAGAGGCACAAACAGCCCCCCCCCCAGCCCAATAAATAGTGACTGTCTGTGGCACTTACAGCCCCCCTGGCATTCCAGTACCCAGAGGCACAAACAGCCCCCCCAGCCCAATAAATAGTGACTGTCTGTGGCACCTTACAGCCCCCCTGGCATTCCCAGTACCCAGAGGCACAAACAGCCCCCCCCAGCCCAATAAATAGTGACTGTCTGTGGCACCTTAAGCCCCCCTGGCATTCCCAGTACCCAGAGGCACAAAACAGCCCCCCCAGCCCAATAAATAGTGACTGTCTGTGGCACCTTACAGCCCCCCTGGCATTCCCAGTACCCAGAGGCACAAACAGCCCCCCCAGCCCAATAAATAGTGACTGTCTGTGGCACCTTACAGCCCCCCTGGCATTCCCAGTACCCAGAGGAACAAACAGCCCCCCCCAGCCCAATAAATAGTGACTGTCTGTGGCACCTTACAGCCCCCCTGGCATTCCCAGTACCCAGAGGCACAAACAGCCCCCCCAGCCCAATAAATAGTGACTGTCTGTAGCACCTTACAGCCCCCCTGGCATTCCCAGTACCCAGAGGCACAAACAGCCCCCCCAGCCCAATAAATAGTGACTGTCTGTGGCACCTTACAGCCCCCCTGGCATTCCCAGTACCCAGAGGCACAAACAGCCCCCCCAGCCCAATAAATAGTGACTGTCTGTGGCACCTTACAGCCCCCTGGCATTCCCAGTACCCAGAGGCACAAACAGCCCCCCCCAGCCCAATAAATAGTGACTGTCTGTGGCACCTTACAGCCCCCCTGGCATTCCCAGTACCCAGAGGCACAAACAGCCCCCCCAGCCCAATAAATAGTGACTGTCTGTGGCACCTTACAGCCCCCTGGCATTCCCAGTACCCAGAGGCACAAACAGCCCCCCCCAGCCCAATAAATAGTGACTGTCTGTGGCACCTTACAGCCCCCCTGGCATTCCCAGTACCCAGAGGCACAAACAGCCCCCCCCCCAGCCCAATAAATAGTGACTGTCTGTGGCACCTTACAGCCCCCCTGGCATTCCCAGTACCCAGAGGCACAAACAGCCCCCCCCAGCCCAATAAATAGTGACTGTCTGTGGCACCTTACAGCCCCCCTGGCATTCCCAGTACCCAGAGGCACAAAACAGCCCCCCCCAGCCCAATAAATAGTGACTGTCTGTGGCACCTTACAGCCCCCCTGGCATTCCCAGTACCCAGAGGAACAAACAGCCCCCCCAGCCCAATAAATAGTGACTGTCTGTGGGCAACCTTAAAGCCCCCCTTGGCAATTCCCCCAGTACCCCAGAGGCACAAAAAGGCCCCCAGCCCAATAGAATAGTGACTGTCCTGTGGCAACCTTACAGCCCCCCTGGCATTCCCAGTACCCAGAGGCACAAACAGCCCCCCCCAGCCCAATAAATAGTGACTGTCTGTGGCACCTTACAGCCCCCCTGGCATTTCCCAGTACCCAGGAAAAGCCCCCCAGCCAAATGGACTTTGCCCTACACGCCCCTGGCTTCCGTACCCAAACATGCCCCCCAATAAATAGTGACTGTCTGTGGCACCTTACATGCCCCCCTGGCATTCCCAAGTACCCAGAGGCACAAACAGCCCCCCCCCCCCCACCAATAAATAGTGACTGTCTGTGGCACCTTACAGCCCCCTGGCATTCCCAGTACCAGAGGCACAAACAGCCCCCCCCAGCCCAATAAATAGTGACTGTCTGTGGCACCTTACAGCCCCCCTGGCATTCCCAGTACCCAGAGGACAAACAGCCCCCCCAGCCCAATAAATAGTGACTGTCTGTGGCACCTTACAGCCCCCTGGCATTCCCAGTACCCAGAGGCACAAACAGCCCCCCCCAGCCCAATAAATAGTGACTGTCTGTGGCACCTTACAGCCCCCCTGGCATTCCCAGTACCCAGAGGCACAAACAGCCCCCCCCAGCCCAATAAATAGTGACTGTCTGTGGCACCTTACAGCCCCCCTGGCATTCCCAGTACCCAGAGGCACAAACAGCCCCCCCAGCCCAATAAATAGTGACTGTCTGTGGCACCTTACAGCCCCCCTGGCATTCCCAGTACCCAGAGGCACAAACAGCCCCCCCAGCCCAATAAATAGTGACTGTCTGTGGCACCTTACAGCCCCCCTGGCATTCCCAGTACCCAGAGGCACAAACAGCCCCCCCCAGCCCAATAAATAGTGACTGTCTGTGGCACCTTACAGCCCCCCCTGGCATTCCCAGTACCCAGAGGAACAAACAGCCCCCCCAGCCCAATAAATAGTGACTGTCTGTGGCACCTTACAGCCCCCCTGGCATTCCCAGTACCCAGAGGAACAAACAGCCCCCCCCAGCCCAATAAATAGTGACTGTCTGTGGCACCTTACAGCCCCCCTGGCATTCCCAGTACCCAGAGGCAACAAACAGCCCCCCCAGCCCAATAAATAGTGACTGTCTGTGGCACCTTACAGCCCCCTGGCATTCCCAGTACCCAGAGGCACAAACAGCCCCCCCAGCCCAATAAATAGTGACTGTCTGTGGCACCTTACAGCCCCCCTGGCATTCCCAGTACCCAGAGGCACAAACAGCCCCCCCAGCCCAATAAATAGTGACTGTCTGTGGCACCTTACAGCCCCCCTGGCATTCCCAGTACCCAGAGGCACAAACAGCCCCCCCAGCCCAATAAATAGTGACTGTCTGTGGCACCTTACAGCCCCCCTGGCATTCCCAGTACCCAGAGGCACAAACAGCCCCCCCCAGCCCAATAAATAGTGACTGTCTGTGGCACCTTACAGCCCCCTGGCATTCCCAGTACCCAGAGGCACAAACAGCCCCCCCCAGCCCAATAAATAGTGACTGTCTGTGGCACCTTACAGCCCCCCTGGCATTCCCAGTACCCAGAGGCACAAACAGCCCCCCCAGCCCAATAAATAGTGACTGTCTGTGGCACCTTACAGCCCCCCTGGCATTCCCAGTACCCAGAGGCACAAACAGCCCCCCCCAGCCCAATAAATAGTGACTGTCTGTGGCACCTTACAGCCCCCCTGGCATTCCCAGTACCCAGAGGCACAAACAGCCCCCCCAGCCCAATAAATAGTGACTGTCTGTGGCACCTTACAGCCCCCCTGGCATTCCCAGTACCCAGAGGCACAAACAGCCCCCCCCAGCCCAATAAATAGTGACTGTCTGTGGCACCTTACAGCCCCCCTGGCATTCCCAGTACCCAGAGGCACAAACAGCCCCCCCAGCCCAATAAATAGTGACTGTCTGTGGCACCTTACAGCCCCCTGGCATTCCCAGTACCCAGAGGCACAAACAGCCCCCCCAGCCCAATAAATAGTGACTGTCTGTGGCACCTTACAGCCCCCTGGCATTCCCAGTACCCAGAGGCACAAACAGCCCCCCCCAGCCCAATAAATAGTGACTGTCTGTGGCACCTTACAGCCCCCCTGGCATTCCCAGTACCCAGAGGCACAAACAGCCCCCCCCAGCCCAATAAATAGTGACTGTCTGTGGCACCTTACAGCCCCCTGGCATTCCCAGTACCAGAGGCACAAACAGCCCCCCCCAGCCCAATAAATAGTGACTGTCTGTGGCACCTTACAGCCCCCTGGCATTCCCAGTACCCAGAGGCACAAACAGCCCCCCCAGCCCAATAAATAGTGACTGTCTGTGGCACCTTACAGCCCCCCTGGCATTCCCAGTACCCAGAGGCACAAACAGCCCCCCCAGCCCAATAAATAGTGACTGTCTGTGGCACCTTACAGCCCCCCTGGCATTCCCAGTACCCAGAGGCACAAACAGCCCCCCCAGCCCAATAAATAGTGACTGTCTGTGGCACCTTACAGCCCCCCTGGCATTCCCAGTACCCAGAGGCACAAACAGCCCCCCCAGCCCAATAAATAGTGACTGTCTGTGGCACCTTACAGCCCCCCTGGCATTCCCAGTACCCAGAGGACACAAACAGCCCCCCCAGCCCAATAAATAGTGACTGTCTGTGGCACCTTACAGCCCCCCTGGCATTCCCAGTACCCAGAGGCACAAAACAGCCCCCCCCAGCCCAATAAATAGTGACTGTCTGTGGCACCTTACAGCCCCCTGGCATTCCCAGTACCCAGAGGCACAAACAGCCCCCCCCAGCCCAATAAATAGTGACTGTCTGTGGCACCTTACAGCCCCCCTGGCATTCCCAGTACCCAGAGGAACAAACAGCCCCCCCAGCCCAATAAATAGTGACTGTCTGTGGCACCTTACAGCCCCCCTGGCATTCCCAGTACCCAGAGGCACAAACAGCCCCCCCAGCCCAATAAATAGTGACTGTCTGTGGCACCTTACAGCCCCCCTGGCATTCCCAGTACCCAGAGACACAAACAGCCCCCCCAGCCCAATAAATAGTGACTGTCTGTGGCACCTTACAGCCCCCCTGGCATTCCCAGTACCCAGAGGAACAAACAGCCCCCCCAGCCCAATAAATAGTGACTGTCTGTGGCACCTTACAGCCCCCCTGGCATTCCCAGTACCCAGAGGCACAAACAGCCCCCCCCAGCCCAATAAATAGTGACTGTCTGTGGCACCTTACAGCCCCCCTGGCATTCCCAGTACCCAGAGGCACAAACAGCCCCCCCCAGCCCAATAAATAGTGACTGTCTGTGGCACCTTACAGCCCCCCTGGCATTCCCAGTACCCAGAGGCACAAACAGCCCCCCCAGCCCAATAAATAGTGACTGTCTGTGGCACCTTACAGCCCCCCTGGCATTCCCAGTACCCAGAGGCACAAACAGCCCCCCCCCAGCCCAATAAATAGTGACTGTCTGTGGCACCTTACAGCCCCCCTGGCATTCCCAGTACCCAGAGGCACAAACAGCCCCCCCAGCCCAATAAATAGTGACTGTCTGTGGCACCTTACAGCCCCCCTGGCATTCCCAGTACCCAGAGGCACAAACAGCCCCCCCAGCCCAATAAATAGTGACTGTCTGTGGCACCTTACAGCCCCCCTGGCATTCCCAGTACCCAGAGGCACAAACAGCCCCCCCAGCCCAATAAATAGTGACTGTCTGTGGCACCTTACAGCCCCCCTGGCATTCCCAGTACCCAGAGGCACAAACAGCCCCCCCCAGCCCAATAAATAGTGACTGTCTGTGGCACCTTACAGCCCCCTGGCATTCCCAGTACCCAGAGGCACAAACAGCCCCCCCCAGCCCAATAAATAGTGACTGTCTGTGGCACCTTACAGCCCCCCTGGCATTCCCAGTACCCAGAGGCACAAACAGCCCCCCCAGCCCAATAAATAGTGACTGTCTGTGGCACCTTACAGCCCCCCTGGCATTCCCAGTACCCAGAGGCACAAACAGCCCCCCCAGCCCAATAAATAGTGACTGTCTGTGGCACCTTACAGCCCCCTGGCATTCCCAGTACCCAGAGGCACAAACAGCCCCCCCAGCCCAATAAATAGTGACTGTCTGTGGCACCTTACAGCCCCCCTGGCATTCCCAGTACCCAGAGGCACAAACAGCCCCCCCCAGCCCAATAAATAGTGACTGTCTGTGGCACCTTACAGCCCCCCTGGCATTCCCAGTACCCAGAGGCACAAACAGCCCCCCCAGCCCAATAAATAGTGACTGTCTGTGGCACCTTACAGCCCCCCTGGCATTCCCAGTACCCAGAGGCACAAACAGCCCCCCCAGCCCAATAAATAGTGACTGTCTGTGGCACCTTACAGCCCCCCTGGCATTCCCAGTACCCAGAGGCACAAACAGCCCCCCCCAGCCCAATAAATAGTGACTGTCTGTGGCACCTTACAGCCCCCCTGGCATTCCCAGTACCCAGAGGCACAAACAGCCCCCCCCAGCCCAATAAATAGTGACTGTCTGTGGCACCTTACAGCCCCCCTGGCATTCCCAGTACCCAGAGGCACAAACAGCCCCCCCCAGCCCAATAAATAGTGACTGTCTGTGGCACCTTACAGCCCCCCTGGCATTCCCAGTACCCAGAGGCACAAACAGCCCCCCCCAGCCCAATAAATAGTGACTGTCTGTGGCACCTTACAGCCCCCCTGGCATTCCCAGTACCCAGAGGAACAAACAGCCCCCCCAGCCCAATAAATAGTGACTGTCTGTGGCACCTTACAGCCCCCTGGCATTCCCAGTACCCAGAGGCACAAACAGCCCCCCCAGCCCAATAAATAGTGA
Source organism: Xenopus tropicalis (assembly GCF_000004195.4). Classification (NCBI taxonomy): domain Eukaryota; kingdom Metazoa; phylum Chordata; class Amphibia; order Anura; family Pipidae; genus Xenopus; species Xenopus tropicalis. Next base: position 16,254,203 of record NC_030684.2, read on the forward strand.
CTGTCTGTGGCACCTTACAGCCCCCCTGGCATTCCCAGTACCCAGAGGCACAAACAGCCCCCCCCAGCCCAATAAATAGTGACTGTCTGTGGCACCTTACAGCCCCCCTGGCATTCCCAGTACCCAGAGGCACAAACAGCCCCCCCAGCCCAATAAATAGTGACTGTCTGTGGCACCTTACAGCCCCCCTGGCATTCCCAGTACCCAGAGGCACAAACAGCCCCCCCAGCCCAATAAATAGTGACTGTCTGTGGCACCTTACAGCCCCCCTGGCATTCCCAGTACCCAGAGGCACAAACAGCCCCCCCAGCCCAATAAATAGTGACTGTCTGTGGCACCTTACAGCCCCCCTGGCATTCCCAGTACCCAGAGGCACAAACAGCCCCCCCAGCCCAATAAATAGTGACTGTCTGTGGCACCTTACAGCCCCCCTGGCATTCCCAGTACCCAGAGGCACAAACAGCCCCCCCAGCCCAATAAATAGTGACTGTCTGTGGCACCTTACAGCCCCCCTGGCATTCCCAGTACCCAGAGGCACAAACAGCCCCCCCAGCCCAATAAATAGTGACTGTCTGTGGCACCTTACAGCCCCCCTGGCATTCCCAGTACCCAGAGGCACAAACAGCCCCCCCAGCCCAATAAATAGTGACTGTCTGTGGCACCTTACAGCCCCCTGGCATTCCCAGTACCCAGAGGCACAAACAGCCCCCCCCCAGCCCAATAAATAGTGACTGTCTGTGGCACCTTACAGCCCCCCTGGCATTCCCAGTACCCAGAGGCACAAACAGCCCCCCCCAGCCCAATAAATAGTGACTGTCTGTGGCACCTTAAAGCCCCCCTGGCATTCCCAGTACCCAGAGGCACAAACAGCCCCCCCAGCCCAATAAATAGTGACTGTCTGTGGCACCTTCCAGCCCCCCTGGCATTCCCAGTACCCAGAGACACAAACAGCCCCCCCCAGCCCAATAAATAGTGACTGTCTGTGGCACCTTACAGCCCCCCTGGCATTCCCAGTACCCAGAGGCACAAACAGCCCCCCCCAGCCCAATAAATAGTGACTGTCTGTGGCACCTTACAGCCCCCCTGGCATTCCCAGTACCCAGAGGCACAAACAGCCCCCCCAGCCCAATAAATAGTGACTGTCTGTGGCACCTTACAGCCCCCCTGGCATTCCCAGTACCCAGAGGAACAAACAGCCCCCCCAGCCCAATAAATAGTGACTGTCTGTGGCACCTTACAGCCCCCCTGGCATTCCCAGTACCCAGAGCACAAACAGCCCCCCCCAGCCCAATAAATAGTGACTGTCTGTGGCACCTTACAGCCCCCCTGGCATTCCCAGTACCCAGAGGCACAAACAGCCCCCCCCAGCCCAATAAATAGTGACTGTCTGTGGCACCTTACAGCCCCCCTGGCATTCCCAGTACCCAGAGGCACAAACAGCCCCCCCCAGCCCAATAAATAGTGACTGTCTGTGGCACCTTACAGCCCCCCTGGCATTCCCAGTACCCAGAGGAACAAACAGCCCCCCAGCCCAATAAATAGTGACTGTCTGTGGCACCTTACAGCCCCCCTGGCATTCCCAGTACCAAGAAGCACAAACAGCCCCCCCACAGCCCAATAAATAGTGACTGTCTGTGGCACCTTACAGCCCCCCTGGCATTCCCAGTACCCAGAGGCACAAACAGCCCCCCCCCCAGCCCAATAAATAGTGACTGTCTGTGGCACCTTACAGCCCCCCTGGCATTCCCAGTACCCAGAGGAACAAACAGCCCCCCCCAGCCCAATAAATAGTGACTGTCTGTGGCACCTTACAGCCCCCCTGGCATTCCCAGTACCCAGAGGCACAAACAGCCCCCCCCCAGCCCAATAAATAGTGACTGTCTGTGGCACCTTACAGCCCCCTGGCATTCCCAGTACCCAGAGGCACAAACAGCCCCCCCCAGCCCAATAAATAGTGACTGTCTGTGGCACCTTACAGCCCCCCTGGCATTCCCAGTACCCAGAGGCACAAACAGCCCCCCCAGCCCAATAAATAGTGACTGTCTGTGGCACCTTACAGCCCCCCTGGCATTCCCAGTACCCAGAGGCACAAACAGCCCCCCCAGCCCAATAAATAGTGACTGTCTGTGGCACCTTACAGCCCCCCTGGCATTCCCAGTACCCAGAGGCACAAACAGCCCCCCCAGCCCAATAAATAGTGACTGTCTGTGGCACCTTACAGCCCCCCTGGCATTCCCAGTACCCAGAGGCACAAACAGCCCCCCCAGCCCAATAAATAGTGACTGTCTGTGGCACCTTACAGCCCCCCTGGCATTCCCAGTACCCAGAGGCACAAACAGCCCCCCCAGCCCAATAAATAGTGACTGTCTGTGGCACCTTACAGCCCCCTGGCATTCCCAGTACCCAGAGGCACAAACAGCCCCCCCCCAGCCCAATAAATAGTGACTGTCTGTGGCACCTTACAGCCCCCCTGGCATTCCCAGTACCCAGAGGCACAAACAGCCCCCCCCAGCCCAATAAATAGTGACTGTCTGTGGCACCTTACAGCCCCCCTGGCATTCCCAGTACCCAGAGGCACAAACAGCCCCCCCAGCCCAATAAATAGTGACTGTCTGTGGCACCTTACAGCCCCCCTGGCATTCCCAGTACCCAGAGGCACAAACAGCCCCCCCAGCCCAATAAATAGTGACTGTCTGTGGCACCTTACAGCCCCCCTGGCATTCCCAGTACCCAGAGGCACAAACAGCCCCCCAGCCCAATAAATAGTGACTGTCTGTGGCACCTTACAGCCCCCCTGGCATTCCCAGTACCCAGAGGCACAAACAGCCCCCCCAGCCCAATAAATAGTGACTGTCTGTGGCACCTTACAGCCCCCCTGGCATTCCCAGTACCCAGAGGAACAAACAGCCCCCCCAGCCCAATAAATAGTGACTGTCTGTGGCACCTTACAGCCCCCCTGGCATTCCCAGTACCCAGAGGCACAAACAGCCCCCCCAGCCCAATAAATAGTGACTGTCTGTGGCACCTTACAGCCCCCCTGGCATTCCCAGTACCCAGAGGCACAAACAGCCCCCCCAGCCCAATAAATAGTGACTGTCTGTGGCACCTTACAGCCCCCCTGGCATTCCCAGTACCCAGAGGCACAAACAGCCCCCCCACAGCCCAATAAATAGTGACTGTCTGTGGCACCTTACAGCCCCCCTGGCATTCCCAGTACCCAGAGGAACAAACAGCCCCCCAGCCCAATAAATAGTGACTGTCTGTGGCACCTTACAGCCCCCCTGGCATTCCCAGTACCCAGAGGCACAAACAGCCCCCCCAGCCCAATAAATAGTGACTGTCTGTGGCACCTTACAGCCACCCTGGCATTCCCAGTACCCAGAGGCACAAACAGCCCCCCCCCCAGCCCAATAAATAGTGACTGTCTGTGGCACCTTACAGCCCCCCTGGCATTCCCAGTACCCAGAGGAACAAACAGCCCCCCCAGCCCAATAAATAGTGACTGTCTGTGGCACCTTACAGCCCCCCTGGCATTCCCAGTACCCAGAGGCACAAACAGCCCCCCCCCAGCCCAATAAATAGTGACTGTCTGTGGCACCTTACAGCCCCCCTGGCATTCCCAGTACCCAGAGGCACAAACAGCCCCCCCAGCCCAATAAATAGTGACTGTCTGTGGCACCTTACAGCCCCCCTGGCATTCCCAGTACCCAGAGGCACAAACAGCCCCCCCAGCCCAATAAATAGTGACTGTCTGTGGCACCTTACAGCCCCCCTGGCATTCCCAGTACCCAGATGCACAAACAGCCCCCCCAGCCCAATAAATAGGGACTGTCTGTGGCACCTTACAGCCCCCCTGGCATTCCCAGTACCCAGAGGCACAAACAGCCCCCCCAGCCCAATAAATAGTGACTGTCTGTGGCACCTTACAGCCCCCCTGGCATTCCCAGTACCCAGAGGCACAAACAGCCCCCCCAGCCCAATAAATAGTGACTGTCTGTGGCATCTTACAGCCCCCCTGGCATTCCCAGTACCCAGAGACACATACAGCCCCCCCCCCAGCCCAATAAATAGTGACTGTCTGTGTAAGGGTTAATCTTTTAACTCCGTCTGTGCTTCTCTGCACTATATCTAAGCAGTCACGAACCGGTTCGATTTAATCTGTGCGTCGGCGAAACATCTGATATCGTCTGCGCATGTGCGCTGATCAGGGAACTTGTACAAACGATACAACCAGTATGTGTATTGCAAACAAGTACGACTTTATTTTGTTTTGATATTACTTATATAGTAGATAGAAAAACACATCCCATTATGCTTACGTATCATGGGTGGGTACATTGCAATTATTAGTAGAAATACAGAAATTATTTAATTAGCTGCTGAAGCTTTATTATGATCTCTTAGCCTTGAATATTAGCTGAGATAATCAAGGCCAAGAGCAACTTGGACAAAGACAAGATAATGAGGATAATCATAACAATTGAAGTAACACATTCACAGGCCTTCATGATTGAAAACAAAATTGTGTAAATTCAGCATTAAGCAATTTAAACCCCTATCATTAACTAGCTCGGTCTCACAGGAACAGTTTTGTGTGATCTCCACTACACTTACCTTAGGGACCAACTCACAATATAAAGGTAAATATCTGCACAACAGCAGCCTAGAGCCCACTGAGCATGTGCAGTGCCACTGACACACAGACCTGCTGTGGACAAAGTTAAAGGCCAGGATCATTAGTTTATAGGGCTGCTGACTCTCTGGGCTGGTACAGGGAGTTCAGTACATAAAATACAGCATTTCCAGCCAGAGTTTAGTTTTTGAATTATTTGCCTTCCTCTTCTGATTCTTTCAAGCTTTTAAATGGGGGTCACTGACCCAGTAGATAAAAAAACAAAACAAAAAACTATTGCTCTGTGAACTTTATTTTTTATCCTTCTATTCAGACCCTCTCCTATTCATATTCCTGTTTCTCATTTAAATCACTGCCTAGTTGCTAAGGTAAAAAGGCCCTGGCAACAAGATAGCTAAGGTTCCAAACTGGAGAGCTGCTGTACAAAAAGCTAAGCACAGGTATAGGACCTGTTATCCAGAATGCTCAGGACCTGGGGCTTTTTTCGGAAAAGGGATCTTTCCGTAATTCGGATCTCCATACATTAAATTTACTAAAAAAAATAATTTAAACATCATTTAAACCCAATAGGGCTGTTCTGCCCCCAATAAGGGGTAATTATATCTTAGTTGGGATCAAGTACAGGTACTGTTTTATTATTACAGAGAAAAGGGAATCATTTAACCATTAAATAAACCCAATAGGGCTGTTCTGCCCCAATAAGGGGTAATTATATCTTAGTTGGGATCAAGTACAGGTACTGTTTTATTATTACAGAGAAAAGGGAATCATTTAACCATTAAATAAACCCAATAGGGCTGTTCTGCCCCAATAAGGGGTAATTATATCTTAGTTGGGATCAAGTACAGGTACTGTTTTATTATTACAGAGAAAAGGGAATCATTTAACCATTAAATAAACCCAATAGGGCTGTTCTGCCCCAATAAGGGGTAATTATATCTTAGTTGGGATCAAGTACAGGTACTGTTTTATTATTACAGAGAAAAGGGAATCATTTAACCATTAAATAAACCCAATAGGGCTGTTCTGCCCCCAATAAGGGGTAATTATATCTTAGTTGGGATCAAGTACAGGTACTGTACTTGATCCGTTGTTCTAATATCCCTTGTTCTAATAAGCCTGAATTCGCCCGATATAACCCACCCGTAGGTGGGGATACCGGGAGAAGATCAGCTCGCTTGGCAACGTGTATGGCCGCCAATATTCTTCCTTCCTGGGCCGAACACACTATATAATCCTAGAGGTAGAGCCAGGGTAGACCTTTACCTGTGGCTCCTTGTTTAGTGTGGCAGCTCCGTCAGTCTCCCTTGTGCTCTATCCGATTCTCAGTTCATTCTCCAGGCTCAGTTCCCCTTGAAATTTTTGTGTCTTTTTGTTGCCTTGCCGCACTGCATCCAGAATAGCAAGATCTTGGTCTGGCCCGATGTTCAGCGTCACCTGAGAGGAGAGCAAAAAGAGGAGAGCAAGATTAATTCACATCTCCTCTCACCCCCACAGGGCCCTTACCCATAGGGGTTCCTTCTTAGTTTGGTTATGAGCCGTCTCACTGCGTGTGTTTAATCCTCTAGTACAGCAATAGCAGTGTTATGAATTTTAAGCTCCCCCTACTGGCTAGAAAATGTAACTGCTGCTCCAAATATCATATTACAGGTATGGGATCACTTATCTGGAAACCCGTTATCCAGAAAGCTCTGAATTACAGAATGCCGTCTCCCATAGACTCCATTTTAAACCTGATTTTCTTTTTATCTGTAATAATAAAACAGTACCTGTACTTGATCCCAACTAAGAGATAATTACCCCTTATTGGGGGCAGAACAGCCCTATTGGGTTTATTTAATGGTTAAATGATTCCCTTTTCTCTGTAATAATAAAACAGGACCTGTACTTGATCCCAACTAAGATATAATTACCCCTTATTGGGGGCAGAACAGCCCTATTGGGTTATTTAATGGTTAAATGATTCCCTTTTCTCTGTAATAATAAAACAGTACCTGTACTTGATCCCAACTAAGATATAATTACCCCTTATTGGGGCAGAACAGCCCTATTGGGTTTATTAATGGTTAATGATTTTTTAGTAGACTTAAGGTATGGAGGTCCAAATTACGGAAAGACCCCATACCCAGAATACCCTTGGTTCCGAGCATTCTGGATAATGGGTTTTTACCTTCAAGTATGTTATAGAATGGTCAATTTTTAATTAGTCTTCATTTTTTCATAGTTTTTTTTTTTTAATCATTTGCATTCTTCGTCTGGCTCTAAATGGGGGTCACTGACCCCGGCAGCCCATAAAACTACTGCTCTGTGAGGCTACAGTTTTATTGTCCTTTTTTATTACTTATCGTTCTATTCAGGTGCTCTCCTACTCATGTTCAAGTCTCTTATTCAAAGCGCTGACTGGTTGCTAGACTAATTTGAACCCAAGCAACCAGACAGCTGCTGAAATTTCGAATTGGAAAGCTACTGAACAAAAGCTAAGTAAAATCCACAAATAAAAAAAAAAGACCAATTGCAAATTGTCTCAGAATAGCCATCTCTTCTACTAGATTGTACTAGAAAATACCAGCCTGTGTGTTTTCCCCTGTTTGGTTAAGGTGACACTTAATATTTATTCTCTGCCATCTTGTTTCTGTATATAGATATGCTTTCGTATAAGGCAATGAGATGCGTGCAACAGAAAATCTTGCCGTCGGTCTATCCCAGACTCACCTTGAATAGTTGCTTCTCTACATCCTTTAACCGCTGTCTCAGCAGCTTGATGTCAGTCTTATAGCCCTCTACCTCCATGTTGCGCCTTTTCTCCAGAGCCTCGTATCTCTGCGCCATCAATTGCAGCCGCTTGGCCACCTTATCTGAACGTTCCTGGTATAAGAATAACATTGGATATTAATCTCACAAACAGATGTTGGGTAACTGTAACACTACAGGAGACTAGGGGAGATAACCAGTCACATTTTATAAAAGCGAACAAAGCGGTTTTTAATTATTTGCTTTCTTCTTCTGACTCTTTCCACAGTCCAAATGGGGGTCACTGGACCCCGGCAGCCAAGAAACTATTGCTCCGCGAGCTACTTTTAAATTGTGTTTGATTGAAAAACCCATCATACTGGTTCTTCCGACGTTCAAGCTTATTCTTCCGCTTTTTCTTCTTCGAAAATCCAACCTGCTGCCATTCTCACAGTAATAACACCGGGGTCCCCAGACTCTGCAGAGTTAATGCAAAGTTTGCAGAGTTAGTCACTGGGTAAGTACAATTCCAGGTTAGAAAAAGTGGGCGGAGCCACTAACTGCCAATCAGATGTCACTTGTTGACTTTCAGTGGGGAAAATAGGGCTGTTCTGCCCCCAATAAGGGGTAATTATATCTTAGTTGGGATCAAGTACAGGTACTGTACTTGATCCGTTGTTCTAATATCCCTTGTTCTAATAAGCCTGAATTCGCCCGATATAACCCACCCGTAGGTGGGGATACCGGGAGAAGATCAGCTCGCTTGGCAACGTGTATGGCCGCCAATATTCTTCCTTCCTGGGCCGAACACACTATATAATCCTAGAGGTAGAGCCAGGGTAGACCTTTATCTGTGGCTCCTTGTTTAGTGTGGCAGCTCCGTCAGTCTCCCTTGTGCTCTATCCGATTCTCAGTTCATTCTCCAGGCTCAGTTCCCCTTGAAATTTGTGTGTCTTTTTGTTGCCTTGCCGCACTGCATCCAGAATAGCAAGTCTTGGTCTGGCCCGATGTTCAGCGTCACCTGAGAGGAGAGCAAAAAGAGGAGAGCAAGATTAATTCACATCTCCTCTCACCCCACAGGGCCCTTACCCATAGGGGTTCTTCTTAGTTTTGTTATGAGCCATTCACTGCGTGTGTTTAATCTCTAGTACAGCAATAGCAGTGTTATGAATTTTAAGCTCCGCCCTACTGGCTTAGAAAATGTAACTGCTGCTCCAAATATCATAGTACAGGTATGGGATCACTTATCCGGAAACCCGTTATCCAGAAAGCTCTGAATTACAGAATGCCGTCTCCCATAGACTCCATTTTAAACCTGATTTTCTTTTTATCTGTATAATAATAACAGTACTGTACTGATCCCAACTAAGAGATAATTACCCCTTATTGGGGCAGAACAGCCTATTGGGTTTATTTAATGGTTAAATGATTCCCTTTTCTCTGTAATAATAAAACAGTACCTGTACTTGATCCCAACTAAGATATAATTACCCCTTATGGGGGCAGAACAGCCCTATTGGGTTATTTAATGGTTAAATGATTCCCTTTTCTCTGTAATAATAAAACAGTACCTGTACTTGATCCCAACTAAGATATAATTACCCCTTATTGGGGGCAGAACAGCCCCTATTGGGTTTATTTAATGGTTAAATGATTTTTTAGTAGACTTAAGGTATGGAGGTCCAAATTACGGAAAGACCCCATACCCAGAATACCCTTGGTTCCGAGCATTCTGGATAATGGGTTTTTACCTTCAAGTATGTTATAGAATGGTCAATTTTTAATTTGTCTTCATTTTTTTCATAGTTTTTTTTTTTTAATCATTTGCATTTCTTCGTCTGGCTCTAAATGGGGGTCACTGACCCCGGCAGCCCATAAACTACTGGCTCTGTGAGGCTACAGTTTTATTGTCCTTTTTATTACTTATCGTTCTATTCAGGTGCTCTCCTACTCATGTTCAAGTCTCTTATTTCAAAGCGCTGACTGGTTGCTTAGACTAATTTGAACCCAAGCAACCAGACAGCTGCTGAAATTTCGAATTGGAAAGCTACTGAACAAAAGCTAAGTTAAAATCCACAAATAAAAAAAAAAAAGACCAAATTGCAAATTGTCTCAGAATAGCCATCTCTTCTACTAGATTGTACTAGAAATACCAGCCTGTGTGTTTTCCCCTGTTTGGTTAAGGTGACACTTAATATTTATTCTCTGCATCTTGTTTCTGTATATAGATATGCTTTCGTATAAGGCAATGAGATGCGTGCCAACAGAAAATCTTGCCGTCGGTCTATCCAGACTCACCTTGAATAGTTGCTTCTCTACATCCTTTAACCGCTGTCTCAGCAGCTTGATGTCAGTCTTATAGCCCCTCTACCTCCATGTTGCGCCTTTTCTCCAGAGCCTCGTATCTCCTGCGCCATCAATTGCAGCGCTTGGCCACCTTATCTGAACGTTCCTCGGTATAAGAATAACATTGGATATTAATCTCACAAACAGATGTTGGTAACTGTAACACTACAGGAGGACTAGGGAGATAACCAGTTCACATTTTTTATAAAAGCGAACAAAGCAGTTTTTAATTATTTGCTTTCTTCTTCTGACTCTTTCCACAGTCAAATGGGGTCACTGACCCCGGCAGTCAAGAAACTATTGCTCCGCGAGGCTACTTTTAATTGTGTTGGATTTGAAAAACCCATCATACTGTTCTTCGACTTCAGCTTATTCTTCCGCTTTTTCTTCTTATTCTTTAGCGCCCCCCATTTTCTAAACGCTACTCCACCTACAGCTTAGGGGTACAACACCCAGACTCCCCACACTTCTTCGCCCTATAGCGGAGCAGGCTGCTTGTGCTTTTCTAAGCGATTCCCCCCCGTCTTTTTGTGGGCTGCTTCCGAACACCCCAATTTTCCATTGACTTTGACAGGGAAGAGTGAAATGAAGAATGAAACAGCGACAATTGCTGGATCCCAAAGGGGGAGGGGCCAACAACAGCCAATCAAATATAACCCATTGACTTTAATGGGAAAATTTAAACTGCGGCCAATCTTACAGCTCTGAGGCTACAGTCCCCAAACTTGGATCACATAGTCATGGGGCCAGCCTGAATGAAAATATGATGATTGTTAGATGCCCAAAAGTGGGCGGAACTGTGAACAGCCAATTAGATTTTACGTACTGACTTGGCGAAAATCCAACCTGCTGCCATTCTCACAGTAATAACACCGGGGTCCCCAGACTCTGCAGAGTTAATGCAAAGTTTGCAGAGTTAGTCACTGGGTAAGTACAATTCCAGGTTAGAAAAAGTGGGCGGAGCCACTAACTGCCAATCAGATGTCACTTGTTGACTTTCAGTGGGGAAATTTAAATTGCTGCCATTCAGACAGTATTAAAACCAGGGTCCCCAAACTTTGCACAGTGGTTTTTACTATAGAACTGTGGTCCAAGGTTAGAGAAAGTGGGCGGAGCCAACAGATCAAATTTCCTTTAGTGACTTCACGTTTTTTAACCCAACATAAAGTTTGTTCTCAAACTTCCATTTCTAGTTGTTATTGTTATTTCTTTATTCAGGCCCTCTCCTATTCATATACCAGGCTCTCACTCAAACCACTTCCTGGTTGCTAATTGGGTAATGTAAACCCTAGCAACCAGATGACTCGGGAGTGGCTGAACAAAAAGTAAAAGGAGATTTTGTGATACTCACCATTAAATCCTTTTCTCTCAGGGCGTCTGTGGGACACAGGGACCATGGGGTATAGTATCTACCAGCAGGAGGCAGGACACTAGAGAGGAAGAAGAGTATGAAGCCCCTCCTCCCTGCTACTATACCCCCATGCACAGGGCCGCCATCAGAAATCACGGGGCCCCTCACAAAAAAAATTTCTGGGCCCCCCTCCCACAAATACAAAGGACTCACAGATATGAGACATTGGTAGGCAGCAGGGCCCCCCCTAGTACATTGGTAGCCAGCAGGGCCCCCCCAGTACATTGGTAGCCAGCAGGGCCCCCCCTAATACATTGGTAGCCAGCAGTGCCCCCCCTAGTACATTGGTAGCCAGCAGTGCCCCCTCTAGTACATTGGTAGCCAGCAGTGCCCCCCCTAGTACATTGGTAGCCAGCAGTGCCCCCCCTAGTACATTGGTAGCCAGCAGTGCCCCCCTCTAGTAAGTTGGTAGCCAGCAGTGCCCCCCCTAGTACATTGGTAGCCAGCAGTGCCCCCCTAGTACATTGGTAGCCAGCAGTGCCCCCCCTAGTATATTGGTAGCCAGCAGGCCCCCCCAGTACATTGGTAGCCAGCAGGGCAACCCCCAGTACATTGGTAGCCAGCAGGGCCCCCCCTAATACATTGGTAGCCAGCAGTGCCCCCCCTAATACATTGGTAGCCAGCAGTGCCCACCCAGTACATTGGTAGCCAGCAAACCCCCCCTAGTACATTGGTAGCCAGCAGGGCCCCCCTAGTATATTGGTAGCCAGCAGTGCCCCCCCGAGTACATTGGTAGCCAGCAGTGCCCCCCTAGTACATTGGTAGCCAGCAGTGCCCCCCCTAGTACATTGGTAGCCAGCAGTGCCCCCCCTAATACATTGGTAGCCAGCAGTGCCCCCCCTAGTACATTGGTAGCCAGCAGGGCCCCCCCTAGTACATTGGTAGCCAGCAGTGCCCCCCCTAGTACATTGGTAGCCAGCAGGGCCCCCCCTAGTACATTGGTAGCCAGCAGTGCCCCCCTAGTACATTGGTAGCCAGCAGGGCCCCCCCTAGTACATTGGTAGCCAGCAGTGCCCCCCCTAGTACATTGGTAGCCAGCAGGGCCCCCCCTAATACATTGGTAGCCAGCAGTGCCCCCCCAGTACATTGGTAGCCAGCAAACCCCCCCTAGTACATTGGTAGCCAGCAGGGCCCCCCCTAGTATATTGGTAGCCAGCAGTGCCCCCCTAGTACATTGGTAGCCAGCAGTGCCCCCCCCTAGTACATTGGTAGCCAGCAGTGCCCCCCCTAGTACATTGGTAGCCAGCAGTGCCCCCCTAGTACATTGGTAGCCAGCAGTGCCCCCCCTAATACATTGGTAGCCAGCAGTGCCCCCCCAGTACATTGGTAGCCAGCAGTGCCCCCCCTAGTACATTGGTAGCCAGCAGTGCCCCCCCTAGTACATTGGTAGCCAGCAGGGCCCCCCCAGTACATTGGTAGCCAGCAGGGCCCCCCCTAAAACATTGGTAGCCAGCAGTGCCCCCCCCCAGTACATTGGTAGCCAGCAGTGCCCCCCCTAATACATTGGTAGCCAGCAGTGCCCCCCCTAGTACATTGGTAGCCAGCAGGGCCCCCCCTAATACATTGGTAGCCAGCAGTGCCCCCCCTAATACATTGGTAGCCAGCAGTGCCCCCCAGTACATTGGTAGTCAGCAAACCCCCCTAGTACATTGGTAGTCAGCAAACCCCCCTAGTACATTGGTAGCCAGCAAACCCCCCCTAGTACGTTAGTAGCCAGCACAGCACAATCCTTCGGTGACGGCTCCTCGACGACGGCTCCTCCGGCGAGGTCCTTCGTTCCCAACAGCACTGCACTTCTGAGTGCCGAACATCTTGTACCGGAAGGCTCCGGGGGTGCTGATACCCGTGTTGGAGTATGCTCTGGAGCAGAGGGGAGGTGACTTCCTCCAGGCAATGCGAGCTCTGCATATGGTCTTGCGGGTCCTGCGGTACGTGTCTGTACCCCGATGGAGGTGAAATTTTTATGCCCGACCGGGTCCAAGAGTGGAGTTCCAATTCCTTGGGAATGGAAGTAACGTGGTTGACTGAGGGAAGGCGCCACCCTTGGAACAATGATGGCAAGTGTTCGTGGGACTGCCTGGTCTGCGTGGAGGAAGGTAGGTAGGGACGCTGATGTAAATGCGGAGGTCTCAGGCACTCCGTGGTTAGGAGGTATCTGTCAAGAGGACTGTCTTGGAGGTAGGCAGACAAGGGAGATGGTGGCCGGGGCCAGTGTTGCCGAGTAGGCAGGAGCCTGGTTGAGGTCCCAAGTGGGGTCGCAAGGAGGAGTGTGTTTTCCTGTGGGAAGTGGTGACGTCCGGTAGGATGAGCATCCTCACTGGAGGATGTCGAGCCAGGCCGAATCGAGTATTAGGGAGAATCCAGGGTCAAACCTTTCTCCCCACTAGACAGTGGGAATGACCAGCCGAGAGGGAAAGAACTGGAGGGAGTACCCCGAACACGCCAGGTCTGGTGGATCCTTCATCCTTGGAGGGTACCAGCTTCCGAGCTGCCCTCATGGTACGGGTACCATCTGGTGAAGAGCCTTGTGCTTGCTAGCCGGCCGTTGGTTTCGGGGAGGCTGGATCGGGGTGGTGAGCATTACCTGGAGCGAGAAGTCGGAGTCCTGAGGAAGGTGCCAGGGTCAGACTTACTGAGCGCCATCGTTGGTGGGCCAGGCTTTCCTGGCCAGGAGAGGGAAGCAGAATGATGATTCCTGACTCCACCTTGATTCTTCTGACAATTCTGAGGCAGAGGAGGAGAAGGGGAAGTATGCAGATTAAGTCCCTGTGGCCGTTAGGGCATCCGCCGCTGGGGCAAGAGGGTCGTGATAGGTGGCCCTTAATAGTGGAACTTGCGGTTCATGTGTGGTAGGAGAAGAATGGCCATGCGGGTTATCCTGATCTTCCTGGTGTTGATCAGGAGCTGCGCTTCTGAGGTCGAGCAGGTCCCTTGAGCCAATGCTTCTTTGGAGCTATGGTCCAATCTGCTGGACTGGCGTCCACGGTCCGAAGCCGCCCTCGTGATTCCAGGAGGGTCCGACTTTGGCTGATATGAGACGTATACAGGCACCACGCAAGGGAATCGTGTCCTGGGTAGGATCCTGATCCTTCAGGCAGACTTGTTCGATTCCACGGATGTTCCACTGCGGGTCATGAAGGTGACCCTGCGCGAATGGAAAAGGAGGTTGTTATCCCTAGGCATAAGGACTTCCCGTGGGAAGGGGAGGTGACCTGTAGAAGAGTCTTGGCTGACCGGAGATGTCGACACGGTGAACAGCAGAGGCTACCAAGGGTGTCTTGTGTTGCTAAACACCTGTGCTGCCTCAAGGGATGCGTTTCGATGTATTCCTTGGCGTCCTGGATTTGGGAGGCTAGGCCGGCAGCTTCTTGGACCAGGACTGGGTGGCCTGGGAGTCCCAGGTTGGGACCATAATGGGACGTTGGCTTTCTCCTGCTAAAGAGAGTGTGTATGAGAGGGGTCCATCCACCTTCTTGTCCATGGAGTCCTAGAAGGAAGGAATTCATGAAGTGGACGAACTGTGTTCTGAGGGAGAGGTGCTTCCACAGAAGGGTGGGGAAGGAACCATTATACCAACCCTTGCTGCGGAAGGAATAACAAGGTTGCAGCCGATGCAGTGATAGAGTCAAATGCTTCGGAAGGAGACTAGGGAGCTTCTACTGACTCCTTTAGGTCATCAGGGAAGGCTTCTCCTTCACTAGGGATGATCCTCCCAGTGGTCAGGCGTGTATGGAGTCTTAATGCTAAGTCTTCCTGGGTGGAAGGCCTGATGCTTGAGCTATTCGGCCCGAAAAACAGGACCTTTGCGGCCCAGCCTGTCCAATATCTTATCCAGGCGGGCGGCCAACTGGGAATGCCAGTGGAAGCAGAATGGCCCATAAGTGGGGTCCGTGCTGAAAGTGGGAGCCTGCGTTGAAGCATAGTGCCCCGCTGCCGAATCAGCCACCCCTGAGATTTGGAAGGTGGCTGGGAGGGCAAGACTAGGCCTGGGAAAAGGCTGCGACCAGGAGCCACGAGAAGCAGAGGACAGATCCTTTCTGCCACAAGGGGTATTGGCGACACCTACTGCATGTTAGGTATTGTACCATAAAGGGGATTCCCCTAGAGCCCAGTGGGCGTAGAGCAGCATAAGGTCGGTAGTGAAGGAATATCCTGTCGAGTAAGGCAAAACGGAGCCGATTACCGCGTAACACAATGCTTATTACAGTGTCAGTGCAGGCCGAGTACGGGGACAGTGCTGATGTACGGGGCGTAGTTAGTATGGTGCCAAGCGCAGCGCCAGCGCGGTGCCAAGTGCAGAGCCGGGCACGGTGCCAAGTTTAAGGCCAAGTACCTTGCAGCACGGAGTGGGGTACAGTGCCAAGTACAGGAGTAGTAGGGAGCCAAGTACAGTGCCAGATATGGTGCCAGGTATATAGCCATGTACCGTGCCATGTACAGTGCCAAGTAAGGGTTAAGTACCGTGTCCCGCACAGGTTAAGTACTGTGTCAAGTACAGGTGAAGTGCGGTGCCATATACATGTAAATACAGTGCCAAGTAAAGGTTAAGTACAGAGCCAGGCCCGTGTTAAGGACCGTGCCAGGACAGGTTAATACAGTGCCAAGCACAGGTTAGGTATCATGCTAGTACAAGTTAAGTACAGTGCCAAGTGCAGGTTACATACAGAGCCAAGCCCGTGTTAAGGGCCGTGCAAGTACAGGTTAAATACAGTGCCA
The DNA here is from genome assembly GCF_000004195.4 of Xenopus tropicalis. NCBI lineage: Eukaryota > Metazoa > Chordata > Amphibia > Anura > Pipidae > Xenopus > Xenopus tropicalis. The sequence continues at coordinate 16,270,039 of NC_030684.2, forward strand.
AGTACAAGTTTAGCACAGTGCAGAGAACAGGTTAATACAGTGCCAAGCACAGGTTAGGTACCATGCCAGTACAAGTTAAGTAAAGTGCCAAGTGCAGGTTACATACAGAGCCAAGCCCGTGATAAGGGCCGTGCAAGTACAGGTTAAATACAGTGCCAAGCACAGGTTAAGTACCGTGCCAAGTACAGGTTGAGTACAGTGCCAAGTACAGGTTGAGTACAGTGCCAGCACAGATAGGTGCCATGTAGGTACAGGTTCGGTACGGTGCCAAACACAGTTTAGGTATCGTGTCAGGACAGGTTAAATACAGTGCCGCGCACAGTTTAGGTATAGTGTCAGTATGGGTTAATACAGTGCCAAGCCAGGTACAGGTACAGTGAAAAGCAGGTTATATGTAGGCATTATGGTTGAACATGATGGACGTATGTCTTTTTTCAACCCGACTTACTATGTTACTATGCTACTGTGTGAGTGCAGTGCCAATCACAGGTCAAGTATTGTGCCAAGTAAGGGAGAGTACAGTGCCAAGTACAGGTTAACTACGTTGTGAAGCGCAGGTTAGGTGCATTGCTGATACCGGTTATAGGTCAAGTACGGTGCCGCGCGCAGGCTAAGTACGGTGCCGCGCGCAGGCTAAGTACGGTGCCGCGCGCAGGTTAAGTACGGTGCCGCGCGCAGGTTAAGTACGGTGCCGCGCGCAGGTTAAGTACGGTGCCGCGCGCAGGTTAAGTACGGTGCCGCGCGCAGGTTAAGTACGGTGCCGCGCGCAGGTTAAGTACGGTGCCGCGCGCAGGTTAAGTACGGTGCCGCGCGCAGGTTAAGTACGGTGCCGCGCGCAGGTTAAGTACGGTGCCGCGCGCAGGTTAAGTACGGTGCCGCGCGCAGGTTAAGTACGGTGCCGCGCGCAGGATAAGTACGGTGCCGCGCGCAGGATAAGTACGGTGCCGCGCGCAGGATAAGTACGGTGCCGCGCGCAGGATAAGTACGGTGCCGCGCGCAGGATAAGTACGGTGCCGCGCGCAGGATAAGTACGGTGCCGCGCGCAGGATAAGTACGGTGCCGCGCGCAGGTTAAGTACGGTGCCAGGTACAGGTTAAGTACGGTGCCAGGTACAGGTTAAGTACGGTGCCAGGTACAGGTTAAGTACGGTGCCAGGTACGGGTTAAGTACGGTGCCAGGTACGGGTTAAGTACGGTGCCAGGTACGGAGACCGGGAGGACTAGGTAAGGCAGGGGGTATAGTAGCAGGGAGGAGGGGCTTCCTACTCTTCTTCCTCTTCTAGTGTCCTGCCTCCTGCTGGTAGATACAATTCTGAGGCAGAGGAGGAGAAGGGGAAGTATGCAGATTAAGTCCCTGTGGCCGTTAGGGCATCCGCCGCTGGGGCAAGAGGGTCGTGATAGGTGGCCCTTAATAGTGGAACTTGCGGTTCATGTGTGGTAGGAGAAGAATGGCCATGCGGGTTATCCTGATCTTCCTGGTGTTGATCAGGAGCTGCGCTTCTGAGGTCGAGCAGGTCCCTTGAGCCAATGCTTCTTTGGAGCTATGGTCCAATCTGCTGGACTGGCGTCCACGGTCCGAAGCCGCCCTCGTGATTCCAGGAGGGTCCGACTTTGGCTGATATGAGACATATACAGGCACCACGCAAGGGAATCGTGTCCTGGGTAGGATCCTGATCCTTCAGGCAGACTTGTTCGATTCCACGGATGTTCCACTGCGGGTCATGAAGGTGACCCTGCGCGAATGGAAAAGGAGGTTGTTATCCCTAGGCATAAGGACTTCCCGTGGGAAGGGGAGGTGACCTGTAGAAGAGTCTTGGCTGACCGGAGATGTCGACACGGTGAACAGCAGAGGCTACCAAGGGTGTCTTGTGTTGCTAAACACCTGTGCTGCCTCAAGGGATGCGTTTCGATGTATTCCTTGGCGTCCTGGATTTGGGAGGCTAGGCCGGCAGCATCTTGGACCAGGACTGGGTGGCCTGGGAGTCCCAGGTTGGGACCATAATGGGACATTGGCTTTCTCCTGCTAAAGAGAGTGTGTATGAGAGGGGTCCATCCACCTTCTTGTCCATGGAGTCCTAGAAGGAAGGAATTCATGAAGTGGACGAACTGTGTTCTGAGGGAGAGGTGCTTCCACAGAAGGGTGGGGAAGGAACCATTATACCAACCCTTGCTGCGGAAGGAATAACAAGGTTGCAGCCGATGCAGTGATAGAGTCAAATGCTTCGGAAGGAGACTAGGGAGCTTCTACTGACTCCTTTAGGTCATCAGGGAAGGCTTCTCCTTCACTAGGGATGATCCTCCCAGTGGTCAGGCGTGTATGGAGTCTTAATGCTAAGTCTTCCTGGGTGGAAGGCCTGATGCTTGAGCTATTCGGCCCGAAAAACAGGACCTTTGCGGCCCAGCCTGTCCAATATCTTATCCAGGCGGGCGGCCAACTGGGAATGCCAGTGGAAGCAGAATGGCCCATAAGTGGGGTCCGTGCTGAAAGTGGGAGGTACGGAGCCGATTACCGCGTAACACAATGCTTATTACAGTGTCAGTGCAGGCCGAGTACGGGGACAGTGCTGATGTACGGGGCATAGTTAGTATGGTGCAAAGCGCAGCGCCAGCGCGGTGCCAAGTGCAGAGCCGGGCACGGTGCCAAGTTTAAGGCCAAGTACCTTGCAGCACGGAGCGGGGTACAGTGCCAAGTACAGGAGTAGTAGGGAGCCAAGTACAGTGCCAGATATGGTGCCAGGTATATAGCCATGTACCGTGCCATGTACAGTGCCAAGTAAGGGTTAAGTACCGTGTCCCGCACAGGTTAAGTACTGTGTCAAGTACAGGTGAAGTGCGGTGCCATATACATGTAAATACAGTGCCAAGTAAAGGTTAAGTACAGAGCCAGGCCCGTGTTAAGGACCGTGCCAGGACAGGTTAATACAGTGCCAAGCACAGGTTAGGTATCATGCTAGTACAAGTTAAGTACAGTGCCAAGTGCAGGTTACATACAGAGCCAAGCCCGTGTTAAGGGCCGTGCAAGTACAGGTTAAATACAGTGCCAAGTACAAGTTTAGCACAGTGCAGAGAACAGGTTAATACAGTGCCAAGCACAGGTTAGGTACCATGCCAGTACAAGTTAAGTAAAGTGCCAAGTGCAGGTTACATACAGAGCCAAGCCCGTGATAAGGGCCGTGCAAGTACAGGTTAAATACAGTGCCAAGCACAGGTTAAGTACCGTGCCAAGTACAGGTTGAGTACAGTGCCAAGTACAGGTTGAGTACAGTGCCAGCACAGATAGGTGCCATGTAGGTACAGGTTCGGTACGGTGCCAAACACAGTTTAGGTATCGTGTCAGGACAGGTTAAATACAGTGCCGCGCACAGTTTAGGTATAGTGTCAGTATGGGTTAATACAGTGCCAAGCCAGGTACAGGTACAGTGAAAAGCAGGTTATATGTAGGCATTATGGTTGAACATGATGGACGTATGTCTTTTTTCAACCCGACTTACTATGTTACTATGCTACTGTGTGAGTGCAGTGCCAATCACAGGTCAAGTATTGTGCCAAGTAAGGGAGAGTACAGTGCCAAGTACAGGTTAACTACGTTGTGAAGCGCAGGTTAGGTGCATTGCTGATACCGGTTATAGGTCAAGTACGGTGCTGCGCGCAGGTTAAGTACGGTGCCGCGCGCAGGTTAAGTACGGTGCCGCGCGCAGGTTAAGTACGGTGCCGCGCGCAGGTTAAGTACGGTGCCGCGCGCAGGATAAGTACGGTGCCGCGCGCAGGTTAAGTACGGTGCCGCGCGCAGGTTAAGTACGGTGCCGCGCGCAGGTTAAGTACGGTGCCGCGCGCAGGTTAAGTACGGTGCCGCGCGCAGGTTAAGTACGGTGCCGCGCGCAGGTTAAGTACGGTGCCGCGCGCAGGTTAAGTACGGTGCCGCGCGCAGGATAAGTACGGTGCCGCGCGCAGGATAAGTACGGTGCCGCGCGCAGGATAAGTACGGTGCCGCGCGCAGGATAAGTACGGTGCCGCGCGCAGGATAAGTACGGTGCCGCGCGCAGGATAAGTACGGTGCCGCGCGCAGGATAAGTACGGTGCCGCGCGCAGGATAAGTACGGTGCCGCGCGCAGGATAAGTACGGTGCCGCGCGCAGGTTAAGTACGGTGCCAGGTACAGGTTAAGTACGGTGCCAGGTACAGGTTAAGTACGGTGCCAGGTACAGGTTAAGTACGGTGCCAGGTACGGGTTAAGTACGGTGCCAGGTACGGGTTAAGTACGGTGCCAGGTACGGGTTAAGTACGGTGCCAGGTACGGGTTAAGTACGGTGCCAGGTACAGGTTAAGTACGGTGCCAGGTACAGGTTAAGTACGGTGCCAGGTACAGGTTAAGTACGGTGCCAGGTACAGGTTAAGTACAGTGCCCTGCGGGTACCGTCCCTCCAGCGTCTGGCCTGCGTTGTACAGTGCCAGGTACAGGTTAAGTACGGTGCCAGGTACAGGTTAAGTACGGTGCCAGGTACAGGTTAAGTACGGTGCCAGGTACAGGTTAAGTACGGTGCCAGGTACAGGTTAAGTACGGTGCCAGGTACAGGTTAAGTACAGTGCCCTGCGGGTACCGTCCCTCCAGCGTCTGGCCTGCGTTCTGCGTTCTGGGGTCCCGGATGGCAAGCGGAGCGACCGCGTTCAGGATGGAGAGCGAGAGGGTCGATGCCGAGTCCTCCCCCCACCACTGTGAAGGATGGCAAGCCACAATGCAAGGAAGATCTGTGGCAAGGAGAACCATTAAGGATGGAGAGCGGGCCTAAGTGGCGAGAAGGAGAAGCGTGCCGAAGAAGGAGTCACGCAATGACGTCAGAGCGCTCGAAAGAGAGGGACTGCAGTGGAACGCATGGGGGCGAACAGGGGGAGAGAGACCGGGAGGACTAGGTAAGGCAGGCTGAGCAGGCAGGCAGGCTGGGCAGGCAAAGGCAGAGGCTGACCTGGATGTGGAGATCCTGGATTCTGGCAAACGCAGCACTGGACAGCTTCTGCACTCACATGCAGCGGCAGGGATCCCTGACTGGCCCGCTCCAGGGGAGGCTTACTGGCCCCAGTGCGCTTAGTCCCACGACGGGGGAAGCCTGTGTAGGAAGCCCTTGGTGAGGCCCCTGTAGGTCAACCCCTGGTGCCAGATTCAATCTGGGCGAAGAAATCCATGTAGGATGGTAGAGAGATCCTGTCTCCTGAGGACACTAGAAAAAACTGGCGCTAACAGGATATGCACGGGGGTATAGTAGCAGGGAGGAGGGGCTTCCTACTCTTCTTCCTCTTCTAGTGTCCTGCCTCCTGCTGGTAGATACTATACCCCATGGTCCCCATGGTCCCTGTGTCCCACAGACACCTGCCAGAGAAAGGAAAAGCAACTGTATGTTGGTGCAGGGTGAGCGCAGTACTTGTGCCAGGGACTGGTAAAACCACCTATTCAGCTAGAGTTCTGTTTGAGATGATGTGAAAGCCAGTATGGCAGCCCCCCAACATATCAGGGAGTGGCCAGGAAGGCAAAGGGGACTAGAATGTAAGCTCTTGCGAGCAGGGCCCTCCCCCTAGCGTCTCCGATCCTCATCCAATGCAACTACAAACCATTTTTGTGAATTGTTTATATGTACATGTTAACTGTTCTGTCTTTTGTACCCCTCTATTCTGTAAAGCACTGCGTCAATTGATGGCGCTATATAAATAATAATAATAATATCAGCCAGGCTTATAAAGTCTAGGGTAGGGTCTGTTGCTGCAGTTGTATTGGATATCTGCATTTATTTAGAAAGGCTCCTACATGGGGTATTTATCCTTGTGTTCATGTTTTCAAATTAGAGATGCAATCACGTGACAATGGAAAGTGATTTTTTTTTCCTACAGGATATTGCTAATTTACATATGCAAATTATTAGAATATGCATTATCGATAGAAGATTCGGGTGAATGTAAAAACAAAAAAGTGGCATTCCTATTTATTTCTGCATTGAGCCACTGGACTAGGCCCTGCTAGAGTTCTGCCTGGTCAGGTACCACGGAATAGCCCAAAAGTGGTTTGGATTGGTCTTCTAACCAAGTATGTGTAACGCTTTTCTGACCCAATTTACCAAACCCAGGCTAGTAGTGATAGTATGAGCATGGGTTACATTGCGACACTTAATACAAAGGGGTGAGCCTCCGCTATATGGGAGAATTTGATGGAGCTGAGGGTGTAGTTGAACTACCACTAGCTGAGGTGTGTAGTGCAAATAGAGAATAATGGACGCCAGAGGATTCTTGCTTAATAACTATGGTACAATTTATTGGACAAAGGCACAACTTTATAGTGCAGCAGGGTATACTCACAGACACAGCAGTATAGAATGTGTGATCACCGTGGATAATACAAAGGTGACACTTAGGCACAGAATAACCCACTTGGAGGATGCACAGAGGATTAGTTGACACCTGAGATATAGACCTTTCAGAAGGGAGTGTTCCGGCCGACTGTGGTCCAGGGGAGAGCTCCTAACACTGGTACCTGGCGTCTAATAAAACCGGTCCCTAAAGAACGACTACAGAGCCGGGGTGGACTAAACCCTTTGTTACAACTCCTGGTTGGGGCTATAGACTGCCCTTACTAAATAATCTGACTACTCTCACCACTCCTAGAGGGTGCTATAAGTAAACCTGTCTGTGCTGGCTAGTTCTCATTCACGGGGCCCTGTCCCCGACTTATAAACTGGCAGTTCTCTTTACTGAGACCGTGTGTCTCAGGCCCGATGACATGCAGCCTGAGAGAACAGCAGCCAAAGAGAAAGACACTTCCTGGTGCAAGACACTATATAGTCTGCACAAGGGGAGTGGTCAACCTGGGCTAAACCTATAGAGGGTAGCCTAATACTGTAATCTGAGTGTAGAGGGCTCTGCCCTATTACAACACAGATAACATAAAGATAAGGGATAACACCATAGGGAGCTTAACCCTATGGGTCCCTACATATGTTACTGATGTTATAGTTTTTAGAGACATTCAGAGGGGGGGGAATTGCCTATAGGAAACCTGATGGTTGGGTACAGGTAGGCAGGCACTTGAGGGAAACTGAGGTACCAAGGTCCAGGTCTATTATAACAGACCCGTGTAACATGCATTTCCATGATGGAACACATAAGAGCCACTGACCCGGAACCCAAGAACCATTAAAGAGCTAATTACTCTTAATAAAGCACGATCAGAGACCTGAAACTGTGCAAATGAAAGGTAAAGTATTCCTTCCCAAACAAATGTCCCTACATTTTGTACAGCAATGACTTAATCAGGTAGATGCCTTTGAGACACCTGGGGTGTGCAAATGGGACGCATAGAATGAGTAGGCGAGTGTGTGTGGGTGATATGTGCATTTACATGAAAAATTTAGACTTGGTTTGAACTGGAATCTACTTGCTTTAAATCCAACAATAATACAAACTGGCACACAGAGTGCGTTTGGGTTGTTTTGTTGCCTGAGTGATTAAGGGGGAAGACACACGGAGCTTCTAGTAGCAGCTACTTGTCATGGCTACTAAAACAGACAATGCTGATCATTTACTGATAATTGTCTCTACGTGTGTTTAGCAGGGGAAATTCTCAGTACTGTCTATGGCAGGGGATTTTCTGGCATTTTGTAGCCGTGACAAGTAGCTGCTACAAGTAGCCCAGTGTGTCTTCACCCGAATAGCTTTGCAGGCAGATGACATTGTCCTAAACAAAAAATACATTTCTGCAAAGCCTGATCCCTATGCAGTGCGTACTGCTTGTGGGCTGAGCCCCACCCACGGAATTGCCATGTTTAATATAAGTCACTGACATAGGATTCACAATGAGCTGTTAGTCCTGTATCTGCTCCAGTCAGCAAGAGTTTTGTGATGGGAAGGAGTTTTAGGGCTCTGGCACACGGGGAGATTAGTCGCCTGCGACAAATCTCCCTGTTCGCGGGCGACTAATCTCCCCGAGTTGCCATCACCTGCCATCCCACCGGCGAAAATGTAAGTTGCCGGTGGGATGGCACACGCGGCGGCGCGATTTCAGCAAATCGCCAAAAAAGCCTCGAAAGGCAACTTCAGCGATTTCCCAAAATAGCGCCGCCGCATGTGCCATCCCACCGGCGACTTGCAGTGTCGCCCGTGGGATGGCAGGTGATGGCAACTCGGGGAGATTAGTCGGCCGCGAACAGGGAGATTTGTTGCGGGCGACTAATCTCCCCGTGTGCCAGAGCCCTTAGGCAAATGTCCCATGGAGAGATTAGTCGCTGTGATTTTTAAAAAGCGAGTACCTAAACCGACGAGAGATTTTACAAAGAAAGCACTGCCATTCAAATCTACTGGAATCGCTGAAAGTAAAACCCACTGAGCGGGAAGTCGCTGCGATTTCCCCATTGCACTGAATGTAATATCTAATTGTGGGCGGGGAATAGGACACCTGGATTTGTGGGAAATAGAAATCGCTCCATTGTTGAAACCTCTAGTAATCGCTTGTTAGGAAAAGGCAAGTGACTTGTTGCTGGAACTCTCTTATTAACCTTTTTAGTGCCACAGGACGTAGAATCTACGTCCTGGGTACTAAAGGACCTAAGTGCCACAGGACGTAGATTCTACGTCCTGGGGCACTTCCGGGTTTGGGAGCGGAGAAGCGGCTTTTCAAGCCGCTCCTTCGCTCCCCGCTCGTTCCCCAGCCTCCAGACACAAGTCAGAGGTGGGGAACGAGTGGCCCCTGGGGCGCGATCGCCCAGGGGCCCCATAACAAAAGGCAGGCACGTGAAATCCATTCCTGGATTTCACCATCGCCTTCTGCCTTTCTCTGCTCCCCCCCCTGCTGGCCCCCCTGCTTCCTGCTGCTGATACTCACTGCCGGACTCGTGCTGCGTGTGTCTCCCTGCTGATCCACGGATCTCCTACACAGGTAAGTGGCAAAAACACACATACACACACATAATACACTAATACACACTTATACTCACATTTACACACAAACACATACATTTTAGGGGAGTTGGGAGATTTCAAACATTCACAACACTTACACTTACTTGCATACATGCACACAAAACACATTTTACCTAATGTACACACACACTTACACACTTATGTAATTTTGTAATTTTTTTTTTTTTCTAATCGCATCGTTTTTATTCCTGCCTGAAAAAAATGTTTTATTGCCATTGCGGATAGTGTATTCGCTAACCGCACTGCGCAATATCTTTTGTGTATTATTTTGGTGTTTCTACTACATTTTCTGTGATTTTGGTGGATTTTGGGGTATTTTACTGCATGTTTAGGCCATTTTATAGCATTTTCAGTTATGCATAGTTCTTGTTCGCTTGATTTTCAGAAATGTCACAAAAACCGTTCTGTTTAGCATAGCTTTGTAGTTTGTAGTAGAAAGTTTTATTTACCCATTTTTGTTTTGTCAGAATGTGTACTTTCGGAAAATATATGGTTTTCTAGGGTCTCCTTACTGTTAGGTGGTCGTATGGCACATAATACACATACCGGGTGCAAAAACTGCATGAGCCGAAGCATCTTATGTGAAAATTCATATGCACTATTTTTACTTGGGTGCCCCTGTACCCCACATAGTTTGGTAAATCTATGCATATAGGGCATCAAACTGTTCAGTAGACCCCTGGCGTTCATATTTAGAATGTTTTATGTTGATACGGTACAAAATGTGGGGGTACATAATGGGGTAAAATGCAAGCTTTGTGACAATTTTCAGAAATGTCATAAAAACCGTTCTGTTTAGCATAGCTTTGTAGTTTGGTAGTTTGTAGTAGAAAGATGTATTTGCCCATTTTTGTTTTGTCAGAATGTGTACTTTCAGAAAATATATGGTTTTCTAGGGTTTCCTTACTGTTAGGGGGTCGTATGGCACATAATACACATACCGGGTGCAAAAACTGCATGAGCCGAAGCATCTTATGTGAAAATTCATATGCACTATTTTTACTTGGGTGCCCCTGTACCCCACATAGTTTGGTAAATCTATGCATATAGGGCATCAAACTGTTCAGTAGACCCCTGGCGTTCATATTTAGAATGTTTTATGTTGATACGGTACAAAATGTGGGGGTACATAATGGGGTAAAATGCAAGCTTTGTGACAATTTTCAGAAATGTCATAAAAACCGTTCTGTTTAGCATAGCTTTGTAGTTTGGTAGTTTGTAGTAGAAAGATGTATTTGCCCATTTTTGTTTTGTCAGAATGTGTACTTTCAGAAAATATATGGTTTTCTAGGGTTTCCTTACTGTTAGGGGGTCTTATGCCGCATAATGCACATGCCGGTAGCTTATATTGCAGTGTATACACTTTGTATGCACTAACTTCCTTTTGGGGTCTCTAAATGCCAGATACATCGGTGATCCTATGCACAATGGGCATCAAACTGTTCAGCGGACCCTTGGTTTTCATATTTAGGGTGTGTTTTCTTGGTACCTAATGTTATGTGGGAGATAAGGTGCTTGAAAGTGGAAGATTTGATGTGTTTTTCAGGTATTTCACCAAAACTAGCAATTTTGGGAAAGCACTGCGACTCTGTAGTTTGGAGTAGAAAGACATGGGTACCAATTTTGAATTCGCCCGAATGTGTACTTTCCAAAAATATATGGTTTTGGGGGGTCAATGTATTTTTTGGTGTTTTTACCCCACAGAAAATGCAGTAAACGTGTTGAATTTTCAGTAGCTAAAGAGATCTCCTGGGCAATTTGTATGCACTAACTTCCTTTTGGGGTCTCTAAATGCCAGATACATTGGTGATCCTATGCACAATGGGCATCAAACTGTTCAGCGGACCCTTGGCTTTCATATTTAGGGTGTGTTCTTTTGGTACCTAATGTTATGTGGGAGATAAGGTGCTTGAAAGTGGAAGATTTGATGTGTTTTTCAGGTATTTCACCAAAACTAGCAATTTTGGGAAAGCACTGCGACTCTGTAGTTTGGAGTAGAAAGACATGGGTACTAATTTTGAATTCGCCCGAATGTGTACTTTCCAAAAATATATGGTTTTGGGGGGTCAATGTATTTTTTTGTGTTTTTACCCCACAGAAAATGCAGTAAATGTGTTGAATTTTCAGTAGCTAAAGAGATCTCCTGGGCAATCTCTATGCACTGACGTCCTTATGGGGTCTCTAAATGCCAGATACAGTGCTGATTCTATGCACAATGGGCATCAAACTGTTCAGCGGACCCTTGGCTTTCATATTTCGGGTGTGTTTTCTTGGTACCTAATGTTATGTTGGAGATAAGGTGCTTGATAGTGGAAGATTTGATGTGTTTTTCAGGTATTTCACCAAAACTAGCAATTTTGGGAAAGCACTGCGACTCTGTAGTTTGGAGTAGAAAGACATGGGTACTAATTTTGAATTCGCCCGAATGTGTACTTTCCAAAAATATATGGTTTTGGGGGGTCAATGTATTTTTTTGTGTTTTTACCCCACAGAAAATGCAGTAAATGTGTTGAATTTTCAGTAGCTAAAGAGATCTCCTGGGCAATTTGTATGCACTAACTTCCTTATGGGGTCTCTAAATGCCAGATACATTGGTGATCCTATGCACAATGGGCATCAAACTGTTCAGCGGACCCTTGGCTTTCATATTTAGGGTGTGTTCTTTTGGTACCTAATGTTATGTGGGAGATAAGGTGCTTGAAAGTGGTAGATTTGATGTGATTTTTAGGTATTTCATCAAAACTGGCAATTTTGGGAAAGAATTGCGACTCAGTAGTTTGGAGTAGAAAGACATGGGTACCAATTTTGAATTCGTCCGAATGTGTACTTTCCAAAAATATATGATTTTGGGGGGTCAATGTATTTTTTTGTGTTTTTACCCCACAGAAAATGCAGTAAATGTGTTGAATTTTCAGTAGCTAAAGAGATCTCCTGGGCAATTTGTATGCACTAACTTCCTTTTGGGGTCTCTAAATGCCAGATACATCGGTGATCCTATGCACAATGGGCATCAAACTGTTCAGTGGACCCCTGGCTTTCATATTTAGGGTGTGTTTTCTTCGTACCTAATGTTATGTGGGAGATAAGGTGATTTTTTTAGAATTTTCATAATTTTTTATAGAAAATGCTAAATTCAGTAAAGCATTGCCGTTTGGTACTTAGGAGTTGGAAGACATAGTTACCCATTTCGGATTCGTCAGAATGTGTAGTTTTCAAAAATGTATGGTTTCCTGGGGTAAACCTAATATTCCAGGATTTTTGGCTTTGGAATGTAAAGTATGCTGTATTCTGCTGTAATGCTTTGAAAATTTAGTAATTTACTGCTGGGAGTTTTTGATCTATAGAAGTCAGAAATCTCAATTAAACTATACATATCAGGTATTGGCACGTTCGGGAGACATGAGGCTTTCCAAATCAGTTGAATTTTTGTCCATAAAATAAAATATGTTTCTGGTAGAAATCCTTATATCATGAAAAATAGCATTTTTTCTTTTTTTTTTTGTATTTCAAGCTCTAAATCTTGTTCCAGAAGTGGAAATACACAAAAACTCAGGTATATTTGGAAAGCTCAGGTTCTCCTGAAAAAAACAATATATAGTTTGCCTACCTAAACTTAACCCTGCCCCCAGTAAAAGCCCCTACATTGAGAGAGCACAGAATGTTTACAAAACGTCTGGCACTGGGGGGAACTGAAATGACGAATTCGGCTGGCACTTAAAGGGTTAAACATCGCAGAGACTAAGGGCTGTGGCACACGGGGAGATTAGTCGCCCGCGACAAATCTCCCTTGTTGCAGGCGACTAATCTCCCCGATATGACATCCCACTGGTGAAAATGTAAATCACCGGTGGGATGGCATTTTGGTGAGATTCGTCAACCGCGAACAGGGAAATTTGTTGCGGGCGACTAATCTCCCCATGTTCCAGAGCCCTAAAGGGTGAAGACACACGGAGCTACTTAAGGCCCCCATACATGGGCCGATCCGCTCGCTTTGGATTTCCGCAAATCGCCACGCCGCGTATGCCATCCCACCGGTGATTTACATTTTCACCAGTGGGATGTCATATCACCGGTGGGATGGCATACGCGGCGTGGCGATTTGCGGAAATCCAAAGCGAGCGGATCGGCCCATGTATGGGGGCCTTAAGTAGCTCCGTGTGTCTTCACCCTTTAGGGCTCTGGAACATGGGGAGATTAGTCGCCCGCAACAAATTTCCCTGTTCGCGGGCGACTAATCTCACCAAAATGCCATCCCACCGGTAAAAATGTAAATCGCCGCTGGGAATGCATACGTGGCGCCCCTGGATTTCCCTGAAATCGCGGAAGTTGCCTTGTCGCGGGCGACTAATCTCCCCGTGTGCCAGAGCCCTTATCTCCCCGTGGGACATTAGCCTTATCTTTCTTGGGACTGAGGGGCCGCAGCCTTGGAGCCAAACACAAAGGCAATTTGAGGAGGGAAGGCTTATTTATAGTCTTGCTTATCTCTCGAACTTAGGAAGAGTTCATGTTTATATACGTATGACTTTGTTTTGAACTAAAGGTGGGCCCCAATCCAATGCTGTAGTAAGAGGAGAGGGTGGTCTGAACCAAAAAATGTTTGTTCTAAAAGCAACTGCAGCTCCCACTGAGAAGTAAATCCCAAACAAAAGCTTCCTTTGTGCTTCAAGGTATGGCCAGTAGTGCCCCAGTCACAGCTCTATAGAACATATGAACTGAGCTAAATGCCAATGCATGGCAGACTAATCTCCCTGTCTGTCAGCCCTTAGGGTGAAGACACACTGAGCTACTAGTAGCAGCTACTTGTCACAGCTACTAAAATAGACAATGCCTTACTACACACAGTATTGCCAGTTACTGCTCCTACCCCTCATACCATCGTGCCTTACTACACACAGTATTGCCAGTTACTGCTCCTACCCCTCATACCATCTTGCCTTACTACACACAGTATTGCCAGTTACTGCTCCTACCCCTCATACCATCGTGCCTTACTACACACAGTATTGCCAGTTACTGCTCCTACCCCTCATACCATCTTGCCTTACTACACACAGTATTGCCAGTTACTGCTCCTACCCCTCATACCATCGTGCCTTACTACACACAGTATTGCCAGTTACTGCTCCTACCCCTCATACCATCTTGCCTTACTACACACAGTATTGCCAGTTACTGCTCCTACCCCTCATACCATCTTGCCTTACTACACACAGTATTGCCAGTTACTGCTCCTACCCCTCATACCATCTTGCCTTACTACACACAGTGTTGCCAGTTACTGCTCCTACCCCTCATACCATCTTGCCTTACTACACACAGTATTGCCAGTTACTGCTCCTACCCCTCATACCATCTTGCCTTACCCCTTACTACACACAGTATTGCCAGTTACTGCTCCTACCCCTCATACCATCTTGCCTTACTACACACAGTATTGCCAGTTACTGCTCCTACCCCTCATACATCGTGCCTTACTACACACAGTGTTGCCAGTTACATGCTCCTACCCCTCATACCATCTTGCCTTACTACACACAGTATTGCCAGTTACAGCTCCTACCCCTCATACCATCTTGCCTTACTACCACACAGTATTGCCAGTTACAGCTCCTACCCCTCATACCATCGTGCCTTACTACACACAGTATTGCCAGTTACTGCTCCTAACCCCTCATACCATCGTGCCTTACTACACACAGTATTGCCAGTTACTGCTCCTACCCTCATACCATCTTGCCTTACTACACACAGTATTGCCAGTTACTGCTCCTACCCCCTCATACCATCTTGCCTTACTACACACAGTATTGCCAGTTACTGCTCCAACCCCTCATACCATCGTGCCTTACTACACACAGTATTGCCAGTTACTGCTCCTACCCCTCATACCATCGTGCCTTACTACACACAGTATTGCCAGTTACTGCTCCTACCCCTCATACCATCTTGCCTTACTACACACAGTATTGCCAGTTACTGCTCCTACCCCTCATACCATCTTGCCTTACTACACACAGTATTGCCAGTTACTGCTCCTACCCCTCATACCATCGTGCCTTACTACACACAGTATTGCCAGTTACTGCTCCTACCCCTCATACCATCTTGCCTTACTACACACAGTATTGCCAGTTACTGCTCCTACCCCTCATACCATCTTGCCTTACTACACACAGTATTGCCAGTTACTGCTCCTACCCCTCATACCATCTTGCCTTACTACACACAGTATTGCCAGTTACTGCTCCTACCCCTCATACCATCGTGCCTTACTACACACAGTATTGCCAGTTACTGCTCCTACCCCTCATACCATCTTGCCTTACTACACACAGTATTGCCAGTTACTGCTCCTACCCCTCATACCATCGTGCCTTACTACACACAGTATTGCCAGTTACTGCTCCTACCCCTCATACCATCTTGCCTTACTACACACAGTATTGCCAGTTACTGCTCCTACCCCTCATACCATCGTGCCTTACTACACACAGTATTGCCAGTTACTGCTCCTACCCCTCATACCATCTTGCCTTACTACACACAGTATTGCCAGTTACTGCTCCTACCCCTCATACCATCGTGCCTTACTACACACAGTATTGCCAGTTACTGCTCCTACCCCTCATACCATCTTGCCTTACTACACACAGTATTGCCAGTTACTGCTCCTACCCCTCATACCATCTTGCCTTACTACACACAGTATTGCCAGTTACTGCTCCTACCCCTCATACCATCGTGCCTTACTACACACAGTATTGCCAGTTACTGCTCCTACCCCTCATACCATCGTGCCTTACTACACACAGTATTGCCAGTTACTGCTCCTACCCCTCATACCATCTTGCCTTACTACACACAGTATTGCCAGTTTACTGCTCCTACCCCTCATACCATCTTGCCTTACTACACACAGTTCCAGTACTCCCCCTACCTGCCTACACAGTATTGCCAGTTACTGCTCCTACCCCTCATACCATCTTGCCTTACTACACACAGTATTGCCAGTTACTGCTCCTACCCCTCATACCATCTTGCCTTACTACACACAGTATTGCCAGTTACTGCTCCTACCCCTCATACCATCTTGCCTTACTACACACAGTATTGCCAGTTACTGCTCCTACCCCTCATACCATCTTGCCTTACTACACACAGTATTGCCAGTTACTGCTCCTACCCCTCATACCATCTTGCCTTACTACACACAGTATTGCCAGTTACTGCTCCTACCCCTCATACCATCTTGCCTTACTACACACAGTATTGCCAGTTACTGCTCCTACCCCTCATACCATCGTGCCTTACTACACACAGTATTGCCAGTTACTGCTCCTACCCCTCATACCATCGTGCCTTACTACACACAGTATTGCCAGTTACTGCTCCTACCCCTCATACCATCTTGCCTTACTACACACAGTATTGCCAGTTACTGCTCCTACCCCTCATACCATCTTGCCTTACTACACACAGTATTGCCAGTTACTGCTCCTACCCCTCATACCATCTTGCCTTACTACACACAGTATTGCCAGTTACTGCTCCTACCCCTCATACCATCTTGCCTTACTACACACAGTATTGCCAGTTACTGCTCCTACCCCTCATACCATCTTGCCTTACTACACACAGTATTGCCAGTTACTGCTCCTACCCCTCATACCATCTTGCCTTACTACACACAGTATTGCCAGTTACTGCTCCTACCCCTCATACCATCTTGCCTTACTACACACAGTATTGCCAGTTACTGCTCCTACCCCTCATACCATCTTGCCTTACTACACACAGTATTGCCAGTTACTGCTCCTACCCCTCATACCATCTTGCCTTACTACACACAGTATTGCCAGTTACTGCTCCTACCCCTCATACCATCGTGCCTTACTACACACAGTATTGCCAGTTACTGCTCCTACCCCTCATACCATCTGCCTTACTACACACAGTATTGCCAGTTACTGCTCCTACCCCTCATACCATCGTGCCTTACTACACACAGTATTGCCAGTTACTGCTCCTACCCCTCATACCATCTTGCCTTACTACACACAGTATTGCCAGTTACTGCTCCTACCCCTCATACCATCTTGCCTTACTACACACAGTATTGCCAGTTACTGCTCCTACCCCTCATACCATCGTGCCTTACTACACACAGTATTGCCAGTTACTGCTCCTACCCCTCATACCATCTTGCCTTACTACACACAGTATTGCCAGTTACTGCTCCTACCCCTCATACCATCGTGCCTTACTACACACAGTATTGCCAGTTACTGCTCCTACCCCTCATACCATCTTGCCTTACTACACACAGTATTGCCAGTTACTGCTCCTACCCCTCATACCATCGTGCCTTACTACACACAGTATTGCCAGTTACTGCTCCTACCCCTCATACCATCGTGCTTACTACACACAGTATTGCCAGTTACTGCTCCTTACCCCTCATACCATCGTGCCTTACTACACACAGTATTGCCAGTTACAGCTCCTACCCCTCATACCATCTTGCCTTACTACACACAGTATTGCCAGTTACTGCTCCTACCCCTCATACCATCTTGCCTTACTACACACAGTATTGCCAGTTACTGCTCCTACCCCTCATACCATCGTGCCTTACTACACACAGTATTGCCAGTTACTGCTCCTACCCCTCATATCCTATACACAGTTGCCATTACTGCCTTACTACACACAGTATTGCCAGTTACTGCTCCTACCCCCTCATACCATCTTGCCTTACTACACACAGTATTGCCAATTACTGCTCCTACCCCTCATACCATCGTGCCTTACTACACACAGTATTGCCAGTTACTGCTCCTACCCCTCATACCATCGTGCCTTACTACACACAGTATTGCCAGTTACTGCTCCTACCCCTCATACCATCTTGCCTTACTACACACAGTATTGCCAGTTACTGCTCCTACCCCTCATACCATCTTGCCTTACTACACACAGTATTGCCAGTTACTGCTCCTACCCCTCATACCATCGTGCCTTACTACACACAGTATTGCCAGTTACTGCTCCTACCCCTCATACCATCTTGCCTTACTACACACAGTATTGCCAGTTACTGCTCCTACCCCTCATACCATCTTGCCTTACTACACACAGTATTGCCAGTTACTGCTCCTACCCCTCATACCATCTTGCCTTACTACACACAGTATTGCCAGTTACTGCTCCTACCCCTCATACCATCTTGCCTTACTACACACAGTATTGCCAGTTACTGCTCCTACCCCTCATACCATCGTGCCTTACTACACACAGTATTGCCAGTTACTGCTCCTACCCCTCATACCATCGTGCCTTACTACACACAGTATTGCCAGTTACTGCTCCTACCCCTCATACCATCTGCCTACTACACAGTATGCCAGTTACTTGCCCCTTTACCATTGCCTTACTACACACAGTATTGCCAGTTACTGCTCCTACCCCTCATACCATCGTGCCTTACTACACACAGTATTTGCCAGTTACTGCTCCTACCCCTCATACCATCGTGCCTTACTACACACAGTATTGCCAGTTACTGCTCCTACCCCTCATACCATCTGTGCCTTACTACACACAGTATTGCCAGTTACTGCTCCTACCCCTCATACCATCTTGCTTACTACACACAGTATTGCCAGTTACTGCTCCTACCCCTCATACCATCTTGCCTTACTACACACAGTATTGCCAGTTACTGCTCCTACCCCTCATACCATCGTGCCTTACTACACACAGTATTGCCAGTTACTGCTCCTACCCCTCATACCATCGTGCCTTACTACACACAGTATTGCCAGTTACTGCTCCTACCCCTCATACCATCTTGCCTTACTACACACAGTATTGCCAGTTACTGCTCCTACCCCTCATACCATCTTGCCTTACTACACACAGTATTGCCAGTTACTGCTCCTACCCCTCATACCATTGTGCCTTACTACACACAGTATTGCCAGTTACTGCTCCTACCCCTCATACCATCTTGCCTTACTACACACAGTATTGCCAGTTACTGCTCCTACCCCTCATACCATCGTGCCTTACTACACACAGTATTGCCAGTTACTGCTCCTACCCCTCATACCATCGTGCCTTACTACACACAGTATTGCAAGTTACTGCTCCTACCCCTCATACCATCTTGCCTTACTACACACAGCATTGCCAGTTACTGCTCCTACCCCTCATACCATCTTGCCTTACTACCCACAGTATTGCCAGTTACTGCTCCTACCCCTCATACCATCGTGCCTTACTACACACAGTATTGCCAGTTACTGCTCCTACCCCTCATACCATCTTGCCTTACTACACACAGTATTGCCAGTAACTGTTCCTACCCCTCACACCAACGTGCCTTACTACACACAGTATTTCAGTTACTGCTCCTACCCCTCATACCATCTTGCCTTACTACACACAGTATTGCCAGTTACTGCTCCTACCCCTCATACCATCTTGCCTTACTACACACAGTATTGCCAGTTACTGCTCCTACCCCTCATACCATCTTGCCTTACTACACACAGTATTGCCAGTTACTGCTCCTACCCCTCATACCATCTTGCCTTACTACACACAGTATTGCCAGTAACTGTTCCTACCCCTCACACCAACGTGCCTTACTACACACAGTATTTCAGTTACTGCTCCTACCCCTCATACCATCTTGCCTTACTACACACAGTATTGCCAGTTACTGCTCCTACCCCTCATACCATCTTGCCTTACTACACACAGTATTGCAGTTACTGCTCCTACCCCTCATACCATCTTGCCTTACTACACACAGTATTGCAGTTACTGCTCCTACCCCTCATACCATCTTGCCTTACTACACACAGTATTGCCAGTTCCCCCCCAGGGCCAAACGATCGAATTATAACAGGAGCAATGGGCGCAGTTGGTTCAGGGACCGCATCAACTTGCCGATGCAGTCCCCAATCCAACTAAATCTTTTAACCTGCCCGATCAATATCTGGCCAATTTCAGGCCAGATATCGGTCGGGCAGGCCCCTCGTTCCTGTCCCTACACGGGCCAATAAGCTGTGAGTAGAGAGAAGAGGGTGGTCTGAACAAAAAAACCTCTGTTCTAAAAGCAACTGCAGCTCCCACTGAGAAGTAAATCCCAAACAAAAGCTTCAAGGTATGGCCAGTAGTGCCCCAGTCACAGCTCTATAGAACATATGAACTGAGCTAAATGCCAATGCATGGCAAAGAACTCGGGAATTATCTCCTTACAGGTAACCCAATCCATTAAAGTGACAAACTGCCTGTGACACTGGAGGGCTCATTTAAAGGGAAAATATCCTACATGTTTAATGTTCATTCAGTTGGGCTTATGTGAAAAAGGTGCATTAAAACATCTAAACTGCCATACCTGATTCCACAGACTGAAAGGAAACCATGATATTCTGTTTCTGCTCACAGGGACTTTACCCCCCCCCTTAGGCTCACAACATCAGAGGATAGACTTACATTTGTAACTACCTATACTCCCGATAAAAGACCTTTGATAGATGCGGTTTTCTACCACTGGACTGTACTCGAAAAAGATAGGACTTTACCACCCATTTTTCGATACCCTCCACGAGTGGCTTATAAACGGGGGAGAAATCTTAGAGACTTGCTGGTGAAGACCGATCCAGTCCACTGCTACCAATCCTCCAAACCGGACACTTGGCTCCCTACTACGAGATTGGGCTGCTATAGATGCCCTAACTGCACCACATGCAATTCCCTCATCACTGGACCTTCTTTCCATCACCCACATACTGGCAAGGCTATACAGATCACACATCGGTTGACCTGCACCTCAAAATTTATCATCTACATTATTAAATGCCCATGTGGTTTGGTTTACGTGGGCAAGACTGTGACCTCATTTAGGGACAGGATGGCCAACCATCGATCAGCCATACGCACTGCATTGACCTCAGGGGAAGCATGCACCCCAGTGGCTGCACATTTTTTACTTCAAAAACATACCCTGACGAGCCTAAGGTGTATGGTCATTGACCATATCCCCCCACCAATTCGTGGGGGCAATCGAGACAGACTGTTACTACAAAGAGAACTTCGGTGGATACACAGACTGAATACCATCAGTCCACATGGCCTTAATGAACTAGTCTCTTACTCTGCATTTTATCTCTGAGTGAGTTATACATAGAGACTCTTGTACCATAAGTCCTGGTTTTCCATCATGTCTGTTTAATTATTGCATTGGTTGTTGTGCATTTTGGGGAATGGTCTACTAATTCCTTGCATTACTACTTTTCTGTACAATGTGCTCTGCTGTGTTCCAAGTCACCCCTCTGTATAGATCTGTATGTGGGCGTCTGTTTCAATGTAGATTTGCTACAGTGGTTAACAATGTCCTACATATCTATTGACACTGTGCTGAAATGATTACTTGTTGCAACATTTGGCCCGTACGCTAGTATGTCTTTCTGTATTTCTCTGTTCTTTGTTTCCAACCTTGCTGACACTCGCAACGCAGTAGTCAACCTCCCTATGCACCTTGCTACAATGTATTCAGGATGCAACGGTCGGATTTGGGCTAGAAATATGAGCCCCTCATTAAGTATGTGCAGTATGAGCCTCCCACAGATTATGTGGACTAATTTTCCTCTTATTGCCTACAACGTACTTCTGCACTAAATATGTTCTCTACTTCCTTCCTTTTTCCAGCGATGCACATCGAGCCGGGTTCTGTGGCTATTAACCACGGATATGGCTGGTGTCATGCTCTCCCACTTATGCTCCTGGGCAGCACATTCAAATTACCAATGAGAGACTTTGTTTCGTATCCTGCGGCCTGAAACCATAGGTACGATAACGGTCCCCTGCCTTATTAGTAACTGACGTATGAGTGGCACCGATCGGGGTCCCGCGGCCATTTACCACGGGCTCAGTAGGTGCCTACTATACAGACTCAACAAACTAGCGGACAGTACCGTGGGCCCATTAAGCCCTCGTACGGGTCCTCTTGATGTTTGCCTGAACTTCACTACTCTGTATTGTACCCAGTGCCCAGCAACTTTTTTCTACCTGTAGCGCTGATGCGCGAAAATTCCTCACCGGCATTTTACTGCTCTCCGTGAGGGTGTTCTATCCTTTTGCATTCCGACCTAGATGGGTAATACCCTGCCTTAGTATTACTGTTACTATACAATATGATACGTAGTATTTTCCTGCTAACACTAATCAGGGAGTTATAGTTCTGCGCAACTGTGAGTGTCTTTTAACGCTTATTTTTAACTTTGCTTTATTTTGTTTCCTCTCTTATGTGTTTCCTCTATCATTGCACCTGCTTCTATCTCACTGTGGGCCCGTTTTTTATAGTTTTTTATATAGTTTTTGTAATTACTTTTCTTAGTCTCACGCTGTGATTCTTACATGTTAGGGGGTGGTAACATTTTTTGGGCTATGACGTCACTGGGCTTTTTTGGCGCCACATTTGGTTTATCAAGGGGTTTTGATTTTGTGTTTGGCACTTTGACAAAGGCTGTGGTAGCAGCCGAAACGTTAGTTTTTTGCTACAATAAATTTTCTCTTATTTGCACACTAAGACCTGTGAGTGCGGCTCATTACTTGTGTATATATATATATTATATATATATATATATATATATATACAAACTACATGACTTTTTTCAATAACACTTATTTCTTCTTCCACCCAAAACTGTCCGTTGCCTTCCACTGACTTTTAAGGCAGTGACACACGGGGAGATTTTTAATCTTCGTTGTCACAGGCGACTAATCTCCCCGCAATGCCATCCCACTGGCTAGAATGGCATACGGGGTGCAGCGATATGTCAAAGTCGCCAATGTTGCCTTGAGAGGAAACTTTAGGAGACTTCAGCAAATTGCGGCGCTGCGTATGCCATCCCACCGGCTCTTTACATTCTAGCCAGTGGGATAGCATAGCGGGGAGATTAGTCGCCTACGACAACGGAGATTAATCGAGGCAAAACTATATATGTATACATATATATTTATTACGTATGTATGTATGTATTGTATACAGAGTATTAGTCCGCTGGCTTGACCAGTAATAAGGGGGAAGACACACTGAGCTACTAGTAGCAGCTACTAGTCACGGCTACTAAAATAGACAATGCAGATTTTTTTTTTTTGATAATTGTCTCTACGTGTGCTTTAGCAGAGGCAATTCAGCCAGTGGACTAAAGGTGGCCATACACGAGCAGATCCGCTCGCTTGGCGATGTCGCCAAGCGAGCGGATCTTCCCCCGATATCCCCACCTACGGGTGGGCGATATCGGGGGACCATTTAGGTAAAAAAAATAATAATACGATCGTTTGGCCCTGGGCCAGACGATCGGATTATGTGGGCGGCAATGGGGCTGTCGGATCGGGGACCGCATCAACGAGCCGATGCGGTCCCCGATCCGACCAGATTTTCTAACCTGGCCGATCGAGATCTGGCCAATTTCAGGCCAGATATCGGTCGGCCAGGCCGCTCTGCTCTCCCCATACACGGGCCGATTAGCTGCCGAATCGGTCCAAGGGACCGATATCGGCAGCTATAGTCGGCCCGTGTATGGCCACCTTTATACTCTGTATTCTATATATACATAGTAGAGAGGAGCAAACCCTACACCAGTTCAAATGCCCTGGGTGCAGGTTAAATGTAAAAATGTATAGAAGGAGTATCACACACACAGGGCTTAGTGGCAATAAGTGTTATTGAAAAAAGTCATGTATGTGTATGTGTGTGTGTGTGTGTGTGGTGTGTGTGTATGTGTATATGTATATGTATATATATATATATATATATATATATATATATATATACATACACACATACACACTATATAGACAAAGTCTATCAAGGGGATTCAGGAAGAGCAGTTAGCGGAGCTAGGGTGATGCGTGGCATATGGCAAAGAGAAACTGGAGAACCACACAAACCATTTGCAGGCAAACATACAATGCTGCCTTGCAGAACTGAGCTCCTAGGTTCAATTCCAGCCAGGGCACTATATGCTTGCGTGGGTATCCTCTAGGAACCCCAGGTTCCTCCCACACTGCAAAACCATACAGGGTTCTGTAAACTCCTGGTAAAAGTGACCACAGTGAATGTGAATTGTAAGCTCCACCGGGACTGATGAAACAATGTACTTAGTGATCTCTGTACAGTGTAGTCGAATACACCAGCGCTATATAAAGGATAATAATAGTTATCAGCAGTATTGCTCTTAGCAAGGGCGCATACTGACCTGCTCCTCAAAGGTAGCTTTGTATTGCTCCAGTTGCTTTACCAGATCCTCGTGTTCCTCATCAAACTCAGCGATCTTCTTGCGGTAATACTCTAACAGCTCTCTGGACGGCCGCAGGAAAGCCAGGCGCTCGTTGATTGGAGGCAGCGGAGTGGAGTCCCCTCGGTTCTTCTGGGTGTGGCTGGAGCTCATGGTGGTATCTTGAAGGGAAGGAGACCTG
The DNA here is from genome assembly GCF_000004195.4 of Xenopus tropicalis. Lineage (NCBI taxonomy): Eukaryota > Metazoa > Chordata > Amphibia > Anura > Pipidae > Xenopus > Xenopus tropicalis. Next base: position 16,294,487 of record NC_030684.2, read on the forward strand.
TAAATAACAAAACCATATAGATAAAATCATACAAGCAGCTCCAACTTTAGGATCAAAATTTTGCATTGAGAGCAGCCTATTAAAGGGATGGAATCTGTTACCCAGAATGCTCGGGACCTGGGGTTTTCCAGATTAGGGGTCTTTCTGTAACTTGGTTCTCTATACTACAAATCTATTAAAAAATAATTTAAACATTACATAAACCTAAAAGGATTGTTTATATAGGATTTATTATATCTTAGTAAGAACCAATTACAAGTTACTGTTTATTACTACAGAGTGTTTTTGGAAAATGGTTATTTATTTATTTATAAAGGGTCTATGCGAGACGGCCTTCCTATAATTCGGAGCTTTCTGGATAACAAATTTCTGGATAATTGATCCTATACCCGTACAAACGATCCAGGGTACTAATTTCTCTGTCAAAAATATGTTACCCATGACATATATATATATATATTACATTCCCAATGATTATGAGTGCGCAAAATCATTGGGAATGGATATTGGATAAAACTAAGTGCAGCACCCGTTTGTGAATTGTGAATGTGGACTGTTTATGGGAGTGCGGACCTTACAGTGTTATATATATATATTTGTTTCTTCTGAAATAAATTGGATTTTGACTTACCTTCCTTCATGCATGCCACGGTGGGGTGAAAAGTCCATATTTTCCAGCCTTTTTCAATTCACAGCTACAGAAAAAAGTGAAGACACACAGAGATTCATTGATAGGAACAAGATAAAGGTGGTAAGTGAATTGCTATAAACGTACAGATGGTTGGCCAGCATGGTCAAAATTGGCCTAACATTCCCTAACCAAACATACTGTAGACTGGTATGGGCAGCTATAGGGTTAAAGCTGGACAATAGGTGGGTAGCCTAACTCTCTTGCTGGGAAATCAGTGAATACAAAGGGTATTTTCTGTATAACCCCCCGGGGGCCAGTGCTGAGGGCAGCAGCTTCAGGGGGTGTCTATATAGGATTTTTAATTTGCCATGGATACATATAAGGGACCTATTCATGGCTTATGGGATGCTCAAGGAGAACTAAAGCTTAACTAAAGCAATAGGCTAGCAATGTTTAGGGTTATGTTTTGGGCTTCTGTACCGGCCCAAGGCAACCACAGCCCTTTAGCAGGTATGATCTGTGCCTTCAAAGATGCCCCAGCTGCCCCCCATTTTCTTTTCTGCCGATTCCCTGCACTTGCTCTGTGCCGCTCTCAGTTACGGAGCTTAGGGACCAACGGACAATATACTGTATATATAGAATATAAATGCAACAGTATAAAGCTGATTAGTAATTCATTCGGATTCACATAACATTGCAGTTCTGAAACCAGTGCAATTAGAAACAGAATGTAATAATCAGACCTGTAGCATCAGTTTATAGGACAGGCCAGCCTCATTTTCTGCTTGATAATTTGTAATGGCCTCTCAACAGCTGCTACTATTGCTCTGTGAGGCTACAGTTTATTTGTTATTTATACTTTATATTACGTATCTTTCCATTCAGCCCCTCTCCTATTCATATATCAGTCTTTCATTCAAACCACACCCTGGTTGCTAAGGTAATTTGGATCCTAGCAACCAAGTAACTTCTGAAACTCCAAGCTGGAAAGCTGCTGAACAGAAACTTAAATAATTAATAAAATTGAAGACCAATTGAAAATTGTTTCAGAATATTACTCTCTATATCAGGGGTCCCCAACCTTTAAATCCATGAGCCACATAAAGTGGGGAACAAAAAAGCACAATAAAAGCTCTGGGGGTGCCAAATAAGAGCTACGATTGGTTAGGGGGTCAAGTGCGGGGTATGGCATATTATTTAGCATACAGACCTATCCAATGGCGCTATAGCTGTGCATAAATGTATATAACCCCTGCCCCCCAGATGTCACACTGTACGTACCTGTACCCCACCTTACGAGCTCTGTTACAAGGTACTACGCGGGTCCCCTACCGCCAGATGCCTTCCTCTCAACTGCACCATCCAAACAACCCGCCTCCGCAAGCTTAACCAATCACGCACCCAGGTCAATACAGAACCATTGAAGCATCCAATCAGCTAGGGCAATACTTGAGTCAGCCGGCCTCCCGCCAGGTGTCTTCTGGGAATTGTAGTTTTTTTCTATTACAGCTTGACGGCGCTACCCACATGTGTTTAAACTACAATTCTCTCAGTTGCGTTAGATTCAAAAACGCATTGTGTCATAATGACTTTACCTTCACCGCAATATATGTATTATAATTGTTTATTATCATTATTGATGTTAAGATTTACCAGACTTTCCCTCTACATACAGTCTGTAAATGGCTACTCTGGCAATGACTGGTCTCAGGAATTGATATTTTTGATTTCTGGGTCAGCCTAACAGGATCCGAATCACTAAAAAAATGAGCAACCAATCAGGTTTCCTTCATCTTCCTTTTTATCTAATCATTAAAGCTAATGTTTGAATGGTGGCAATAACTTTACTGTTGAATTTGTTTTTATTTAATTTTTTTGCACCAAGTGATTTGCACCTTTCCCATCATGGATGTATATCTTGGCCAAAAGATGGCCGGGGGGTTGACAGACGGCTGGGCCAGCGTTAGTCCAAGTCTCGCGCGGAGAGTCGGCAGGCAAGATTAAAAAAGACCAACGGGCCAGAATTAAAAAGACCAACGGGACGGATGTGGCCCGCGGGCCGCAGTTTGCCCACCCCTGATTTAGCCACTGGTTCTGTTCCTTATACAGGGGCACTTCTGCCATGGGATTAAGGTGAAAACATTGGGTGCTCCAAACTAGCAATTTGACTCCCACTGCACCTCTAAAATTGTATGGCTGGGGTGCCATTGGCCTATATTACACTAATGTAAAATGCAGATCCGCACCCCATACCTTATATAAGACACAAGGTCAGAGGTGCAGGTGTTCTGCCTGTACAGCCAGATACATGTTACATTTGTTAGTATGTAAACCAAAGGCAGATTTGTATAGCCAGGGCCAGATTTCTTATAATGTGCCCCTAGGTATACTGGGAAAGGTGCTTCCATAGTCTTTATTTGAATTTTAAATGAAAACAAATTAAAACTCATTAAACAATTGTCCAATCCATCGCTGCCATAAAACCATCCAGAAAATATATATTTCTCTAATTCCAGGTCCTCAGTGATCCAGTCCTAATACTACTGCCCACTGAGACCAGGGAGGGGATCAGGGAATACACACAGGAGAAGCGGAGTAAAACTGGAAAGGATCATTCATTTATCTCTGAAAGAATCGCACATGTTCAGGAAATAGCAGCGGTGTACAAACTATCAGAAAGGAGCCCCAACTTTTCTTACTCGTGAGCCACAGTCACATGTAAGAGACATGCACATGCACCCAATACACCTGCAAGTCAGTTAGGCTAGGTGTGGGGGGCAATAGGGTACATGGCAGGGGCCACACGTACAAGGCAATGCTCTGGGTACACAATAAGCTATGTATGTAACTGCCCATCTAAGGGCAAACAAAGCCCATAAAAAGCTCACTCCGTCAAAAGGGTACTATTCCCCTTTAACAGCAGCGCCTGTCATGTGATGTCACTGGGATGAGAGCTGCTCTCCCACTAGGAAAGGTTCAAGTATCAAATTTCAAGCTTCTTGTCATAATCAAATAACAAAGATGCATCATTACTGTAATGAAAGTGACAGTTGGTACAGTCCATGGTTGCCATGGTAGTGAGAGGTAAGCGTGCATCACCTTGCTCCACTATTTACACAGTGGAGCAAATAAATTGTGATGTCAATGTGATGTCAATGTGATGTCAATGTGATGGGAGCTGCCTTCACTCTAGGAAAGTGACAGTTGGTACAGTCCGTTGGTTGCCATTGCAGTGAGAGGTAAGCGTGCATCTCCTCTGATAGATTTTTTGCCTAAAAACCCTTATTTTAGCCTAAAAAGAGGGGCAATAGTTGGTGACTCCCCCCCCCAGACTAGGGGATGTTGCTCCTGTCAACGATTTTAGTGAATTTGGAGATTTGTCCCCTAAAATGGGCTTTGCAGGCGCCTTTACTCCCAGCGCTGGTTGGGAGACACAGACCCAGGGTTGGGCAGTACTGACAGGCTGCTAAGAGTTTTGCCCTCTGCCCCCGGGTATCTGCCCTGCCCTTATGTACCAGCCTTTAATGTGTAACTGAATGTAAGGCAATAAATACCAATACGTTTCCTATTACAGAATACTGAGTGTCAGTAAGCGTGAGATTTGGGGGGAACACTTTGAATGGGGCCCCTGACCCAATGTTGCACCTTAAAGGGTAAATGCATTATCCGTTGAAGCTGACTTGCCCTTTTTATTCCCGTCTCTATACAGATTGCTGCAGTGAGCGACTCTGCGACGGTGCTTATCCAGTTTTTTTGGATAATTTTTTTTTTCTGGCTTCTCCTCAATTCAATTTTCCACCTTGTGAACGAGCCTAGAGGAGAGCCAGAACCTATTGAGGGGGCCCTTAGGGTTCCCCGGCCCTGGGCCGGCCGGCCAGCCCCCCCCGTTCCATCTGTTTTTTCTCTGGAGCTTCATATGAGAGGTAATGTAGCAAATCCAGTTTATGATTTCTCCTACAGCAAGTCTCCCCCGCATCAAAAATTAACTGTACATAGAACACAGTACAGGTATAGGACCTGTTATCCAGAATGCTCAGGACATGGGGGTAGTCCGGATAAGGGATCCTTCTGTAATTTGGATCTCCATACCATAAGTCTGCTAAAAATCATTTTAAATTGAATAAACCCAATAGGGCTGTTCTGCCCCAATAAGGGTAATTATATCTTAGTTGGGACCAAGTAAAGGTACTGTTTTATTTTACAGGAAAAGGGAATAATCCTCTCTCTTT